>NC_135858.1:13628382-13775882 GCF_031162955.1 Sander vitreus | reverse complement strand
AATGATGTTCATTTTTTGAATTATGGTCTCAATTTTAAAATCGACGATAAAGCAGGGGGTAGGGCTGCACGATATTTTGTTTCATCGTCTACATCGCGATGTGCGCATGCGCGATAGTCACATCGCAGGACGTTGCGACGTTGACGCTACAACTTCTTTGCTGCTTGATAAAAAAGTAAACTTTCACCGTTCTCCTTTTCCATGATTGTTACCGGCCGACCCTTCTCCTTTAAGACAGGTGGTCATGTGACGTAACGTTAGTCCGACGGGTTGGGGGGTTGTTATGGGAAGTGAGGCTCTCCCGTGTGTAGAAAAGTACCGTAAGCGGCAGCTGCCGCTGACACAGTGATGCACATGCTTTTCCATGGGTAGTAAAGCTAAAGTAGTCAGTGTTTTATGTTCGCTGCAAAGACAAACTAAATCACCTGATTAATGCAATGTAATCACGACATATCCCGGCCATTTTTCACCGCAGAAAGCTGCTACTAGCCAGGCTAAAGCTAACATAGTTAGCCTAAAGAAACAAGGCGTCTGTCCCAACTAACGTTATGGTTCGGAGCTGCGACGCTGGAAACGTAACACTAATCTACAACAGCAGTCTGTTTCTGATATAACGTAATTTACACTGATTTAAGTGCTCTTGGATACACAGTTTGTTGCAAGAGTGTGACAGGCTCTGCATGCACAGCAAACCAACAATCATGATCAATTTATCAAACAAAGCAGGCCCCGCTAGTCGACCACAACCTGAAATTTAGAGGAAGCAACATGCATGTATTATTAATATCATTCACTTTAGCCTGGATTGATATTATGTGAATACAATGGTGTCATGTCAGTCAACCAGTGTATTTCTTCCTAATTTCCCTCTCCAAAAATCACTTCAGAAGACTAACCACAGCGCTTACTTGCTTTGGTTTTTGTAAAGCATTACAAAGACTGGTTCACATAAGAAAATTTCCTTTTTCATTTTTATTTTCTTTGTAGATGCACTCCCCTACAAAATCACCCCAGTAGTTGAGAATGACTTAGTATTTCTAAATAGGGCTATTTATGTCCTCTTGTAAAAACGTGTCTTTTTTTTCATATCGCAATATATATTGCAGGGAAAAAAATATCGTGCAGGCCTAGCAGGGTGTGTTTTAGGGCGTGGCTATGATGTGATTGCCAGTGAAAGTGTGTAAGGTAAGGTAGAGTGTAAGGGCTCCTCCCTCACTCCTCCCTCTCATCTAAAATCGTCACATCCGCAACCGCAAAGACGGGGGAGGCCAGGTTGCCGCGCCCAAGTCAATTAACTATCTGATAAGGTACACCTTGAAGGGCATTAACCCGCTTATTCCATGGTCACTTGCCAAATAACATTTTTTATAACCATTAATTTATATTTTAATGATAGAAATTTTGTATAACTGGAATAATCATTCCCATCCCATAAGGACTTTTATGCAATGCAAACGTTCACTGCTCCAGTAAATAGAACAGACCTTAGATACACTTGGCAACGGGAGATATTTATAGTCCGCTCAGCTTATAGAACAGTTTGGCTCAGACAGCTACGAGCCAGAAAGCTAATGTTATGCGAGCAAGACTCAAAGTCAATAACATTGTGTACAGTTCACAATCAGTAAATATAATTTGACAGTATGTTTAACAATAAGACAAGGTAGCTATCAGCCATGCCATTTTCCCCAAATTAATTGTCAAGACTTTCATGAACAAATAATGCACAATGTGTACCGTCAGCCGCAGCCGAAGTAAGTTCAGAAGGGCGGTGTAACTTACTTCTTGCAGCTTGTGTGTTAGCGCCATCCTGTGGTGTTCAGAGGACGAGGCACTGAAGGACTACACTTAGTGTTGGAAATAAGATATTCAGATTGTTTTTTATTTAATGTAGATAATTAATTTAGAACGGTAAACAGTCAGTTTTACCAGAACTCGTTAGTAGGTGTCCTATAGCACTTTTTAATGGACACCCTTCAGCCAATCAGAATTAGTATTCACCCAGACCATGGTATAATATTGAATAATAGCCCAGCCCTATGCCATATTAATGTAATTGTCTAAGACCTTTGTTTCTTAGCCTTTTTTGGATTTTTTATCTTCTCATCTAAATGGTTTTATGTGCAAGGGTTGGTCTGCATCTCCCTCTTTCCTAGATGAAGGCTTTAACTGTATGGGCTGTCAACCAGCCTCCTGTACAGAGCTACTCCTTGTCAACACTGGTGGTCTATGATAAGACGCAACAATAACCATTCAAACACAGAGGGGATAACAAATGTCCTCCCCCGGTCTTGCTACAGTATCTTACCATCTTGCCATCTCTCATGCTCTCTGCACTGATAAGAGAGTGTGTTAGCCAAACCAGTAGTTCACTAATGATATCATTCAGGGCTCTAGCTATCATTCACATCCCACACAGTGGCAAGAACAAACAGCAGCCTTGACTGCATCTCATCTCTGCTTCCTACCAGAAAACACACCCAAGAGACTACAGGCAATTAGGAAAGAGAGGAACACCACTCCATGTGCTTGACTTGCCTTCCCCACCAAAGTTGTTTTGTGTTTGAAATTCTAACACCACAAAAGGTAGAAATTCTGCGGCACTCTAAGTCAGCTGCTGCCAAAGCTGTTTTTTGGAAGACAGTGTGTGATTCCATTTCTCGCAGATAGCTGAGGAAAGCCAACTGTGGCTTTTGATTGACCTGGGGGGAAAGCAGAGAGTCAGATAGTGGTAATACTGTGGAGGTTTCTACCTATCTAAGTGAATACTGACATGTTTCTGTACCAAGCTGTAGAAAACCAATGCAGTTAACAGTGACTTGTAAACTCCACTAAATGTACATTGAAGCTATCTGCAAGATTTACACAATGTTTAATTTCATCCTAAATATGTCTCTGCTGATTTAATGTACGGCACACATTAATTTCCTATATTTCCCTACGCTAAGCGAGCTCGTTAAATCGGGAGGAAAAAAAAAGACCTATACAGCCAACTTTTGCAGAGCTAATGGCCCAAGGGACTAAAGATGGCTTCCCTCACAAATGGTGCCATTCCCATCTCCACCAGATTCCCCTAAGCCAGGTCTCCAAGGACCTGTTGGGAAAGAAAGTAATTTCAAAGCAATTCTTTGCATTAAGCTACAACCTTTTTTGATGGATGAGGGCACTCCAATAATTAAAAAGAAATAAAAAAGTATGGGTGACAGAGGTAATTCTTTGTTAGCAGACACGTAATGAGGATTTACTCTCTTCATTTGTTCCTTCTCTTAGCCCTGTATGTCTTTCCTTCTGGCTATAACCACATGGAATGCATTGGTTTGAGTGCTGGCCCTGTTCACAAATGTTCAAATGGTTGGGGAGGACAGGGACAAGCAAGGCAAGCATCACCACGTGAGGACTAGGTCATTAAAACACAACTGCCAACAAAATGCGAAGCTAAATTAGTATTTCTTTAAACCAATCACAATCGTCTTGGGGCGCTAAAGAAGAAGACATACTTTTATTGATCCGCAGGGGGGAAATTACATTTTTACACTCTGTTGATATTACACAGGCCAGAAATACACACACATGCACAAACAGGACCTATACCATAGACTGTATATTAATGGACAAAGCATTCGGTTCGGCGAAGTTCTGCAAATGCGAAGTGCCTTAAACCTGCATTCTATCTGAATTCCAGCAGGGGGAGACACGTGTGGTTGTAAAAGGAGGTCATTTTTACACTCTGTTGATATTACACATTACACAGGACCGAAATACAAACACAGGCACAAACAGGACTATACATGCATCAATGGTGAGATGTCAATCAATGTGTGATGGGGCTGCCCATGACAGGCGTCCCGAGCAGTTGGGGGGGGTTCGGTGCCTTGCTCAAAGCCACCTCGGCAGTGCCCCAAAGTTTAGGACACAGCGTAATGAGGATTTACTCTCTTCATTTTTTTCCTCCTCTTAGCCCTGTATGTCTTCCTTTCTGGCTATCACCACATGGAATGCATTGGTTTGAGTGCTGGCCCTGTTCACAAATGGTTGGGGAGGACAGGGACAAACAAGGCAAGCAGCCAACACTCTGCACTTACTGTACCTTGAAGACAGGATCATAATATGAATGGGAGTGATTAGCATTGAAAGAGCATTACATCAGCTCCCTCTAGATTTTTTTGGGGCTTTTCCGCCTTTAATTGACAGGACAGCTAGGTGAGAAAGGGGAGAGAGAGGGGGAAGACATGCAGGAAATCGTCACAGGTCGGATTCAAACCCTGGACCTCTGCATCGAGGCAGAAACCTCAAAGTATATGTGTGCCTGCTCTACCCATTGAGCCAACCTGGCCATGATCAGCTCCCTCTTTAAACAAACCACATAAACTATGTGAAGGCAACACAGCAGCGGTGCTGGAAGCACGACACAAGAACTTCAAATGAATAAATACATTTCTCATTTCATTTATTATATGTTTTAAAGGCTTCCATGTAGTATGCAATTCAACAACTAAAAAGGGTTATTGAAATAAAATTTAAAAAAAAGGTGAGCAAAACATCACATTTGCCCTTCATGCTCTTGTTGGCAAACTGGGTTTCACCATTATGCCAGAATGGAAATGAAAAGAGGCTGTGGATCCTTCACTGCACTGTAGTCAATAAATCTGCAAATTAGGAGCCTCTCTGGTCTTCACATCAACGTCTGACGTGAAGCATGACAAACAGATGTAGCATTCATAAAGAACACATCAAGTTTTTGAAGAGCGCATGCCCCAGAGTCCAATCCAAATCCAATGCATCCAATAAATGTATCACACAAACAATACACATCACTGCCTTTGCTTGCAGGAGAGCTCTCGCTTTATCTGTTCAGCAGTAGACATCGGATCTGGAGGACCGAGACAGATGGTGTTAAGGGCACTTCCATGAACAAGAAAATAACCCTACACATGTGGAGCAAGAAGAACAGAAGACTACAGGACAAGCAATCTCTCAACAAGAGCTGTCTTTCGCCTCAGTGTGTCAGAGCATTAACCTGTGTTAGCTGATTGGAAGCCGTTCGCCCCCCCACAGGCAGATGAGGCGGCAGAGACAAAGTCACCAGGAGGGAAATTGAAACTGATAGGGACACACAGCACTGGGACCGCATGTATGCTGAGATGGACTGTTTGCAGCTGAAGTAATGGGAGCAGCAATTGCAGTAAAGCAAGTATGCTTACCCAAACAAATGTAGTTAAAGCGAATTGATTTAGCAAGGGAACAGTAGCCATGTTTCCATTCAATTGTCATGCTAATTTTAAGCTAAAAAAAATTAACTAAAACACACACACACACTTAAAAGGAAGAAAAACCTGACATCCTTGGATACGTACATGTAAACAAAATTATATAGTATACACAGAGGCATACACACACACACACAGTTCTGTTTTACTAACGGTCTGGCCAATGATCTAACCATTCCTTATAAGGTCTGTCTGGTGCCACTTCTTCTGAGCTGTAGGATAAGAACACACACACACACACACACACACACACACACACACACACACAAGAGCCTTCCCTTACACTTTCCTGAACTTAGAAGTTAAATATTTCTACACCGCCAGTAAACAGAGTAGAAGAAATAGATGTTGCTAACCGAAAACAAAATAAGTCGCCTTGGCCATATAACCACATCTAACCCATCTAGAAGAGAAAAAAAAGATAAAGGAGAAGTCATCAGGAAATTGATTCAATTGGGCAAGTTTTAATTGTTCTTTCATGTCAGTCAGTATTAGCATGCTATAAAGATATGCGCATAAAAATATTTGAATGGGAACACGGCTAGTAAGGCTCATTTTACAATTTGGGGACACAGAAAAACCAACCATCACACTGACTGATAACAGATTAAGCCACTTGAATATGTCAGTGCTTGTTATGATTGTGAAAATAAAAGCAAAACTTATTCAAAACATCAATAGGCTATGTCCTCCTTTGGAAGGGGGGGCCCTCAAGCACCAAATTCAGAATATATATCATCTGCAGTGATGAGGCGTGGGCCCCAATGGCCCCGAGTCAGGAGCCAGTGGAAATCTTTTTTTTCAGTCTCTCTCTTTCACCAAGTGCAGCTCTGTGCCTTTAGGCTGTGCTCAGACTTAGCTGGTAATTACACATGGCATCCTGGGAGTTCTGGCATGTATAATTACTGGCATGGATAAGCAGCCTGCTAGAGGCAGGACTCAGTTTTCTGTCGCCACAGTCGTTGAGTTGGTTCACCACTCCTTGGCCAGCTGGACATAGTGTGGCACTCCTCCAGCCAGATGTCACAGAGCAAGGAGATAATCTTCTCTAATAGGAGATATGAATGAATTCCTCCCTCCTGCATAGACTTACTTCCTTCTATACAAATGTCCAACTCTCTCTTCTCCACATCCTTGCTCTCTGTAAGCAGCTCTGATAAATATTCGCCTGTATAACCCAATATCCTGCGCATCATAACACGCGTTGAAAAGCCAATACATGTCACAGGATTGATGGCGAAGAGGATTTTGAGGCATTCTTCACCATCATGTTTCACTAACTAATCGTAACATGTCAGCTTGTATATACTCTCAATATACACTCAACAGTTGTGTTCCAAGATAAAAAAGCTCCCCATGTAATAGATTCAGTCTGCCTTCTCATTTTGCAGTATCACACTCATTGTAGAGATGTCCATAAACATTAATGGGGTGCTTTACTATAGGGAGAGCCGACATGTCTACAATCTTGCATAATATTGACTTGAAGACCTGTGGGACCAGACTCAGAGGATCAGCGTATTTATTTCTCATTTTATATCCACCTTTATAACTCCTTGCCAGAAGCCCTGCTTTCATGTTGTTGCTGTCGACAGACAGACAAGCGGCAGTAAAATGCTAATAAATTTGACTAGGAGTGCAGCGATGCTCGGCGCTCTGATCTGAAATTCCGATTGATGAATTGAAGCACTGCAAGGCTCTCAAGGTGAGTCAGAGTCCTACCAATTTATACCCCTCTTCCAAGGCAGTTCCACACCTCATCTCTCACTGCCACTCCCATATACATCTACACATGACATTTCATTTTCTCCTGCTTGTCATGGGGAGCCACGAGTGGGTTTGCATCAAAAGGTAAAACAAAGTGGGAATTCAGTAGATCAGAGGATGAACCAAACAGCAGCTCTAGTTTAGCCTCGATACAAACACAGCGTCAGTGTCAGAGGCAGCTGCATTTGGTGGTAGTTTTACCAAGTATGGACAGACGTTGATCATATCCACTACAGAGTAGACAGCATGATTAAATAAATGGCTTATCCATATATTTCTACTACCTACTAATTATATCAAGACCATTAAATTACATGTATCTTTGAGTTCCTTACTCTATGGTAGTTTATTGTTCATTATACACACGCTGGCCTCTGAGCATTCACTACTGTCCACTTTATTAATGAATTTTGCTCAGGGGGTTTCCTTGAAGACAGGCAGCCTGCCTGTAGATTTTTTACTCCTAGCCATTCTACAACATAACAGGCTACAACCCAGGATTTCAATGATTTAGTCTGTCCTTTACAAGACTGGGATTTGCTCCAATACTTTTAGAAGTACACACTTACAGCCTGAGGCAACTTTGCCTTGAATGGTATAGTAAGGAGTGTTTGAAATGTAACTCCCAGTGTTGTGGGCCACTGTGTGATTGACTATTAACTAGCTTGATTCTCGCGATATCACAAGATCACACGAAAATCCATCTTGGCAGGCTTCAATGATGTGTTTGTGTCCGAGCCACCATGGTTCGGACCAATCAGCGTCCTGTGAGCAGCTACTGGCAGCTATGGGCGTGATTAAGGTGTGTGTGGCGACACGGAGAGGCTGCTGTCGGTACAAAACAACAATAGCAGCTCCTCATGATGTTAGCGTAGAAGATGCTGCAATAGCATCAGGTTATATCAGAACTGTAGAGAATTTCTTCATTGAAAGAAGAGCAAAGAACGACACTGAATTAGACCAGGTCTCTCTATTGTATTACTGTGTTGCAAAGTGGCAAATGTAATTAATGAATAAATTATGCTGTGTGGGAGAAAACAATTATGCATTACTGTTGTTTGATTAATTCTTTGACATTGTATGATTTACAATTACTCTCTAATGTATCATGCTGTTCTGGGCGTTTCCCATGTTTTGCCGTAAGTTAGAGCAACTAGAGGGGTTATAGGTTATATGACACCATTGACAGGCGACAAAATGGGATAATATATATAACATAGGTTTAGTTATTTTTAGACGTTTTAATGCAGAAATATTAATCTTTAATAAAAAAACGTATTCACAAAAACATTTAGAAGTACTACACTACACACAATCCTAAAGTGTAACAGCAGCATCTCTGATTGGTTCTTAGAAATGCTTACCCCACCCGCAAACGGCTAGTGAGTTACTGCTACCACTGAACTCTACGATCATTATAACCAGTCTTGAACTTTTGCCTTTTTTTCCAATGCCTCAACTGTGTGAGGAGAGGATGTCTGTCAACCACTCCCCTTTACCAGTGCAGACCAGTGAGCTGTCAGACTTGACAACTAGATTTAGCCACTATAACAAATGCCTGCCATTTTCATATTCAGTGATTCATTTCATCCATTGTATTAGTTAGTTTTGAATGCGTCCTGCTGTGGGATTATATTACAATTTGAAGGCAAGGTGAATGCAAGTGACTGCAATTTATTGAAAACCAGCAATACTAAACCACTATAGTAGTGTCAGTGACCAATTAATACACAGACACCTGTATAGGTTTGAAATCGTACTCTATTCTATGATGAAACACATTTTTGACTGACTGAATTATAAGAGGATAAGTCTCACTACTTAGTCTATGCCATGGTAATAAATGAAGTATAACAATCAATATGGTTTTGAGGATGGGCCTCCCTCTCTCCCACATAACTCAATTCCAAAGCCAACACTGTCATCTAGTGGCTCTAGTGTGCAGTAAGCAAACAGGCTTATAATGTCCAGTGCAGGGGAAGGCTGAAGTACGGAGTATACTCACTAATTAACACTATTTTCTTAGTAAATACTCAAATACAAGATGTAGCTCAAAACCTCTGCTCATTGACTTAATGGAGAAATAAAAGAGTCAGTTTCAGTGATTTGTGAATATTTCCCTGTACCTTCTAAATTTAATAAACTTAGAAGAAGGTGATTCTGGCTATGACTAGGCCTACATCTCTGAGAACTGGTGGGCTCCAGACAATACAAAGACATGTATTCCATTCCTACATACACAATTAAAACCAGCCTGTGGTCGCCACCATGTATGCGAGATGCCATTAATAACACAATTGTTTGCATTAACAGCCAGCTCTGTTAGAACAACTGTGTTCATTTTTCCTTAAAGAAATCCTGATAAGAACAATTAGGATTTTTTCCCTATTCTGAGCTGGTGATTTTACTGGTTTGTACCATTATTACACACAATACTAAACACATTTGAAGACTTTAAGGCACAGTGAGAGAGTTAGTTGCTGTGGGCTCCTAAACTTTGAATAAGTTTAATTAGTGACATAATGTGATGTCTAATCTATATCTACAAGGAAGTCAGAGGTCTAACATCCTCAGATTAAGTCAAAACAGACACAGACCCCAGAACAGAGTCATCAGATCCTTATAGAAATCTCTCTGCCCTGCAGAGACTTCTGAACATTCTATAATGGCCCCTTATGATCCAGACTCTCCACACACCAGCAGAAAAGCTCCTCAATGAGCCTCCTGCCACAACTTTCCACTGGCATGACTCACAGTCAGGGTTTCCACTTAAAGCCTTTACTTAAAAAAGGACAGCGCGCTACAGAGAAAACGGCAGGGGTAAGCAGAAAGACAAACACAAAGTGTCGCCAGTGTGCCACATTCTTTTTTCCACAAAGGATAAGTAGGAACCAGTAACCATAAAAACACAATTGGCTTAATAATACAAACGCAAAGGCAATCAACTCCATAGTCTATGCACATTATCAACTACTCTGAGTTACTGTGCAAATATAGCTAATGTGCCAAAAGCCTCTGTTTTGCCATACTGTTTGTCAAATTACTTAACTAAATCGGTCATAACAAACTCAGCACTCAAACGTCAGCAGAACGGACACAATATAAGATAAGATCTATTTAAAGAAAAAGAAAAAAACAGGTTGTACAGTTATTTTTGTTGTTAAGTCAAAGATTAAGATATAAATAGGCAATACTCTGCCTTTGTGAAATTTTACCATGTCCCGTCTAACAGACAGCTGTTGTGCAGACATTTTTGGTTAAGTAAAAAACACAACTTGTGATAAACGGCAGATCTCAGCTGAGGAATGACCCATTTATACAAAATTTGGTTTCGGATTAGGATCAGAATGACATAAGTAGATGCATTGTTTCTCGCATCTGGATTGTGACTGTAATGTCATACTCATTTAGACTAGACTAAAAAGTGTACACAGACATGTATCACGTCTCTTCGGACACATGTGAAGAGGCTACGTTTGTCCTTCTTGTTTGGAGTCCGGTTACCATTTTTGAGTCAGAAGCAGACTGAAGCACCCTGGAGCCACAGATGAGAGGAGGGAAAAGTATCAAAAGTGCAACGTGGCACTGAACAGCTGACTGGTTTCATCATCCAGGCTCAGTTCCTTCAAAAGGCAGCTTGTATATTTAACCAGCTGAATTACAGTAAATAACATCTAGTTATACAACACATTACACTTCCATGTCACATCTCCGAGACTTTCAGACAGGACCATTGCTCAGTAGATTGTACAAACTTTTTTTTAGTGCTAATCGATCAGTTGATTAATGGACAGAAAGTTAAAGAGCAACAGTCTATTCGTTTTAGTCCATTTTAAGGAAAAAAACATGACAATTTGCTGCTTTTCTTTGTCATATGACAGTCTGTGAAATATATTTTTGGTTTTGGACTATTGGCTGGACAAAAGAAGCTGACATCAAGCATCTGGGACTTTTTTCTTCTTTTATATAAAAAATATATATATATATATATATATATATATATATATATATATATATATATTATAGCTCTATTTACATTACACTTTCATATCTCCAAGACCTTAAGACAAAACTGCTGCTTAGTACCCTCCATAAACAACCACAACTCATTAGATACTCTGAAATGGTGTAAATCTAAGTTATAAATACATAATATCAAACCCTTATGTGACCTTTAAAACTCTGGCCAGGTCAAACAAAGAATATCTCACCAACTGTAACATCTTATCAGGAAACAAGGTACATTGGGTTTTGTGGTCATGTCATGAGGTCAAGTGTAATAACAGTGCTGTGTGTAGTTAGACTAACAGGGGCTGAGTCCTCGGGTCTCACCTGTTTGGGGTCATCGTAGAAGACACCGACGGTGCTCAGCTTTGGCCCAATGCTGCAGCTCTCGGTGTAGGCTGCACCGCAGTCCTTGTATGATCCCTCTTTGAACTTATAAGCAATGGTAACACTTTTGACAGGAGGTGGCCCAGTCTTTATAATCACGTCACACAGTAGTCCAGAGTATAGCAGGAAGCCACCAACTGTCACAATCAAACACACCAGGAGCACGACTAACAAGAGCACCAGAATTAAATCAGACATGGTTTCTTCTCGTATAGCTGCAGTCAATGCAATCAGCAAAAATATCTGTCTAGCCTAAAAAAAACGTCCTCCTCCGGGTTACACACACCGAGTGTGGTCCAGCTGCTTCACACGATAACGCAAAAAAACGTGGCTATACAAGAGATAGTATTAATTGGTTTTCACAGTCGCAATAACCTGAAACGAAGGTAAAAGCTGTCGTTCAAGTTGACACGAAAGACAGTTTGTTTATGGTATTTCCCCAAACACTGAACATGCTTCCTGGATGGTCCATTCTTGTCCGCAGAGGGGGGTGGCGTCACTGTTTTTGAAACGACTGCTTTCTATAGATTAATGACAAAATATCGAATCAACATAATATGTACAAACAATCAATACATGCGACTTATCTTAATCAATGTAAACCTTAGTTAGTGACCACAGCATTCGCATTTATGGCAAAATACCTTTCCATTTACGTGGTTCAACCCAACAGCTGTACAGAAAGATAGAGCGCTGTAACAAGAAGCGGTGATTTTCTGTTTTCTTTTAAATATGTTGTTCTTTCACTGATTCCCGTGCTCTATAAATGATTCGAGGAACTTATGTTAAGGATGTCGGTGCTATCAGACAGTTGTCAGTGCTGCTTTAAAGGACTGCAGACACAAACATTAAAGGTTTTGTTCAAACAGCATTGTAAAGTCCTGCTGACGTCAAATTGACCAAACTATGGAAATTCATTAAGGACAAAATATGAAGCGAAACAGAAAACAAATTTGAGCAGAATCCATAGACTGTTACAGTCTATGGCAGAATCCAGAGGAGTCGGTGTGCGGGGACAGATTTATAAGCTCAGCACAGGCTCTGTAAACAAGTTAGGACAAATCAGTTGTGTGATAATGTTTCAAAGCAAAAAGTACAGTTTTCCTGGTTTGCTGCAGTATGTTCAAAGCTGTGTGCTGTCAGTTTTTGTGTAGTCTCACATAGAGCCCGATCGATATGTCGGCGGGCCGATATTAGGCATTTCCCAAACTATCGGTATCGGCATTTATAATGGCCGATAACTGAATATTTAAAAAATGAAATAAAAACGACCGAAACACCCTTCAACCATGTTATGAGTGTTGGCGTTGCATAGTTTGTCCACCAGAGGGCACTCTACAACGTCCCTGTTGGCAACACTGATTTTTGTTGTTAGTGTTTTTGTTCAAAAGGACTTTAAGTTTCATATCTTAAGATTGTATTTTTATACATTTTACTTATGAGAACTTTAATATATTTTGATGTCCGTCTGTTCTGTTGTGACAATAAAACAAACAAGTTTATTTTTAAACTGCATTATCATATTATTTTAGTGAGGACTAATATTAAGGAAATCTGTTAATGTTTTGTTACGTATTTCTGGATTTCTTTTTTTAAATATATATCAGCCGATATATCTGAATATCTGATTTTTAAATCACCAAATATTTGTATCGATATCGGCCTTCAAAATCCTTTATCGGTTGGGCTCTAGCGCATTGCCAGACCTATCTCCACAGCGCTATGTGGAGTATCTGGCTGCACCACAGATACATTCTAGGATAAAAGAAAAAAAAATGCTTTAACAATCTATATTTTATTTTGTCGGCAAACAAAAAGAATAAAGCATACAGCACATTTTTTTCACAACCCTACCTAATTATTAGGCATGTTTTATCTTCAACAGAAAAGACAACCTGTAGAAATACATAAAAGCATCTCATGAACTTTTTTTAATGTGCTTGCAGTGTTATTGCGATTATATACTGGTGTTATTTATCCTATACCTGAACACTGCCAATTGAGTAGCAGTATTCAATACATTTAGAAAGTGTTAATGTAAAGATACTACAACTGGAAGTTCAAACGTCAAAATGTGATCCACAAATGGGGGTTTGACCCAAATGCAAAAGTTTAAAATGAAAACCAACAGTTTATGGTTCTTTCAGTCAGAGTCATCTGTAATATCATCTTGATCCACATCGTCCTCTCTGTTGACCTTCGTTGAGTCGGTCTCCTGGGCCTGATGGAAAGCACATTAGAAACATTTGGCAAACATGCTTAATTAAATCTGTGAAGCTGCATAAAGCAGCATTAGGAAGAAACTGCACAACGATTTCCCTGTTAACTGTGTCAGCCACTAATCATTAGCTTGCTGGAGCGCTCCAACGTTAATCTTATCAGCCCACTTCCCTCTACAGTTTCAACTGCCTGTTGACTGACCTGTATGCTTTAAACTTCACAGAGTAATGGCCAACTCAGCAGCAGTGGAAGCACGTTGTTTGGCTGGCTAATATAACTGACTGTATTATTACTGTGTGCTGCTTATCCCTCCAAATAAAACCTGTGTTGTGGTCCTACTCCTGCTAATCTTTTCAGCCACTTTACACTTACTTACACATTACTCTACCAGTTTATTTACCATTAATTTATCCATTGTTCAGTTTTATGAAAAGGCTTTTAGTCAGTATTTTTCCTCTTTTGTTTACAAGGTACACTCTGATTTTGTTGTATGCCACTGAGTCTCCAAAATTCCTCCCAGGTTGATGTTTTGAAATGCACCACAGTTCATATAGTATAGTATAATTAATGTGCACACATTGTCAAAACATTTACCCAGTACCTGTTGGTCTCTGTAGTTTTGACACCATTTTAGTACGTTTTGTCAACTAATTCTTGGTCAAGTCACTGCTGATTGTAGTAAACTCTAGGTCATATTGTCTCAAAGTGTTACAAAATCAATTTTTTTATTTTATGTCAAAATAAACTATACTCTATACAAAAAACAATAATCTTTACTTATACCTGATAAATAAAAACAATAAAATGTCTAAATTGAAACAAATCTGCTGGGAGCCAATCCTACTCCTGTATCAGATGTTGACATAATGCCTGGAAATGGCAGGTACCTCATCCTCTGACTGGTCCTGAGGCAGCAGTGAACATTGCTGCTCCTCCTCATCATCATCATCATCATCATCATCCTCATCACTTCCTTGTGATCGCTGAGAAAGAATCTCTTCACCCTGCAGCATATATTATTCCTTTAACTGATTAACTCAAAATATGAACAGACACATAATAAAAATTCCGTAATGTTATACCTTCAGGTTGCGATTCTTCAGGTTGCCAATCCAAAACGCCTCCTGACAGTTGTTGAGCGTCAGCATGGCCTTCACTCTGTAAACAAACTGCTCGAGGCACTTCTTTAAGGCTGGTACATGGTTGGTCAGGCTTGTATCCTGGTGAATCTGAGCACCAACACATGATGACAAGGCATTTTAGTTATAGAGAACCCACGGATTAACGTGCATTGTCCAGACTCTGGCTGTCTTTTCTTTAATTTAACAGGAATATTTTGTACTCCTGGATTGGTCAATTTGGCACAAGTACACGCAGTGAGATGTCTCATATGAATGTGCTAGAAACGGTGTGATCTGTAGCTACCTTAGAATGTCCACACATGTGATGGAGCTGCCGGGTGCTGAGCTGGAAGGTTTTTAGCAGGCTCTGGACATCCTCCTTAAAAAGACAATGCATAGTCATTCCACTGTCAGCACTTCATTTTGCACATTTCTACACAACGACACAGAATGTTTTTCTGTGCTTAGCCATGCTCTAGTGCCAACCCATGTTTGAATGATATAGGGAAGCAGAAGCAGAAAACATGCACTTGTATATAAAAGTGAATCAACGTGTTTGGGAATAAACTAGAAAATCTTATGTAAATACTATGAAATCTGTTAATTTGTTTGTGTTTTAATACAATGTCTTTAAATACATTATTTTCTGAAGGTCTAGGTGGGAGTATTTCACAAAAATTTTGATTAAATCAGAAACCAGGAAAATTCCCTTGAGTAAAGTGTACTGTAGTTGTTAGTTGTTAGCAGAAATAATAACGTCAAGGTCAACTATTTAAGACTATTCAGTTTTCAAAGGCGATACTTGTTGAAAATGTTAATGTTCAGCTTAATATGACATTAACTAGCTGTACTAGGTGACAAGATTCCATGCATACCATGTGCTTTTTGAAACTGTTGTCCAGTAGTGGCATCCCCAACTTCAGGAAAGACTCCAGGAAAAGGCGGCCATACTACCAATAACAACATCATGATCAGTTAATACAAAGTCATAGCAGTTTCACCTGAATGTGAAATCTTTTTCAAGGCGCACGGCAGCCGACTCACCTTTAGGCACGCAATGAGCACCGGCCTAGAATCAAACACCTGTGGGAAGAGATTAGAGGATAAATATGTGAGCAGATGAGCCTGACTGAAACACATAGATTTGTTAAAGACTAACTAATCTACAAAAGATAAGATGGGATAAAAGTGATGAAATTAAATGATAAAGATTATAAAATGGCACGTCTAATTCAACCCACAGTATGAGTTACCCAAAACTAATGAAATGCCATAACATGGAAGATATGACCCAGTGAAGCTGAATGCTGAGATGAGGTCAAATGTTAAAATCCGTGCAAAAGACATTCACAGCCATTAGATGATGCAAACAGACCTTAACTAGGTTGACCAGGATATGAAAATCTCTGACAGCAAGGTTCCATGTCAGCAGCTTCTCACGCTGAGCCTTGAAGGAGGACATGGGTTACATGTTTTATTAAATAAAACACGCACGCACATGTTTTGTGGCTCTGATTACATTGAGCTCTAAAGGTGTACAGTACTACAGTGTACAGTGTGACACCTAGTGGCTGACCTCAGTGTTGTCACTGACTTTGCCAGCAGGAATCTTTCTGATGGCCTTTTCCAACTCTGACATCAACACTTTGTAGAACACCAGGAATGTCTGCCTGAAGAAGAAGAAGAAGAAGAAGAAGAAGAAGAAGAAAATATTGGAAGAATGAACAACAGAATAATAACTATGTGGATAAATATACTTGTTCATGTGATTGTTGTGAAGTTATTATTATCACAGTAAGCCATGAGGCCGTGCTGAGGCAGGAGCACATGGACCAATCTAACTGCAATCTGGGCTACTTTTGTATAATCACTAACTCACAGGCGAACTTCCATTTTGCTCTGAGACAACTAAGCACAATGAACTGATGGGGATGAGGAGCTACCTGTTGAGAGTGGGCCAGGATGCAGATCTCTCATCTTTTGATGCACTGAGGAGCTCAGTGATTCCTTCTCCTGCTATTTCCTCCACTGCCTTCAGAACATCATCAACATGCTCCAGGTAAATTCTGCAGAGAGAGGAAAAGACAAAGACATCATAATTAAAACATTTAGATGCTTGTTCACAGTTATAACAGTGCCATATATAATGTGTTAACTAGAAACTGTGTGCTTTATAAACATGCTAACACTTCTAGGTGCTTTAACATCATGTGTTGTTGTTGGAGTATAGATATTTATTAAAGAGCCATGGGTAATTTCCTAAGCAGTTTATATCATATATACCAATACCAATGTATGTGTGATTAACTAAAATCCATTGCCACTAATCAGTCAGGTGCTAATACAAGCATATTGGTTGCTTTCCATCAATTCCATCAAACCTTTCTGACATGCAGACGCACCTTAGGATAGTGTGAAGTGCTTCATTGAATTTGTTCCCTCGCTCCTTCTCTCCGCTGGCTGTCACCCAGTCTTGGCTCAGGAAACGTTTTGCGAGAGAAGCTAGGAAGAACAATCAGGCATTTATCATCACAGTCCTTTGGATAGCAGATAAGAACAATCAGGCATTTATCATCACAGTCCTTTGGATAGCAGATAAGTTGATTTAAGTGAGGCAACATGTCAGACTGACCGGTCTGCTCTCTGTAGGCAGCAGGGTTCAATCCTTTCTCAGACACAGTGGACAGAAGCTGGGAGAGACACAGGGCTGTGCTGAGACTTGGCATTGTGCTGCCGAAGTTCACCAGATACTCAAAGCTGTGTCTAAACAGAGCAAAAAGGGGGCAAAGATACATTTGATTCTGTCAAAAACACAACTACAAGCATTAGACAATGCTGGTATTAAAAGGAGAACGCCACCTAAATTAGGAATTCCAATATGTTATTTCCATGGCCTGTGAAAGTTCAATAAATTTTTGTAAACATGCTACTCTCTCTCAAAGCCAGAAACCAAAGAAGTCTCTCTTGTGACATACACCCATGGCTTTCTTCAGTTACCTTTTGAGGTAACCGTAGCAGGTGCTGATGTCATCAGGTGGTACCCAACCTTCGCTGAGTGTTTCAACCCAACACTCTCCAGTTGGTGGGACTTTATACTTGATGACATCACACATTTGAGTTTCAGTGTTTGGTCACTCCAGTTTTTGGATTTGGGAGAGTTGTTGATGTTTACTAACATTTTTGGACTGTCTCTTAAGACAATAGGAATGACATGTATGAATTTTGAAAAAGGAGCGTAGTTCCCCTTTAAGAGTTGCCTTGCAGAACATTTTGGAAATGTCCCTTGTTCTTTGCTGGGCCCATGGACATTACATACCGGTAATACATTTATTGCTATTGCGTTGTAAAGAGTTGCTCTTTATTCAGTTATTTGGAGAATGATGCCATTTTTTGTAAATGTTATGTTTATATATGTTTTTATGTTTTCTGAGCAAAAATGGTTCTGTATTTACTTTTTTTTTTTTTTAGGAGTGAGAGGCCACCAAGGCCTATTTAAAGCTATAGGGCATAGTTTCTGTCTCCCCCATGAGGAATTCTAAGTAATGACAACACCACTGTTGCTGTATCCACATGACACAAGCCTTCCATAATCGCGCACCACCCCCACCCCTCCACGCAGTTGCTTGTAACCAGGGAGGACATGGAGGATTAAAAAACATGGACTCTTCAGAAAAGGTAAAAAATCTTCGCTCAAGTTTCTGGGCAGGATGACACCATTTTATAAACATAGTCATACTGAGAAATACAGAGGGAGTTGTGTGGAGCTTAATTAGCTTTGTATCAACTCATTTGGCAATGGCGTGAATGTAACGGACGTTCTTTAATATAAAAAAGTTACGCACTAAAGCTTTAATGTGACAAACAAATAGATCAATACATAAATAATAAAAAAACATACATTATATATAGTAGTAACTCTGCTGCTCTTAAACTTTATCACTTACTTTACAAGCTGCTCCAGGGTCAACTCACTACCTCCCCCTTTTAGTCGTTCAGCTAAAACTCCAAGAGCCTTCTTCAGTAAGCTCCGGTGCCCCGGCTGGCTGAATCCAGACCTGACAAATACCCACATAAAGATACAGATACAGATTCATTTCAGAGACAAAACTCAACAGAAGCCAGACTGACTCTTCCAAATAGCATACTGCTCTGACATTTCATAGAGTTAAATGATTTAATGTCTGACGTGAAAGTCAGTGGTGCTGGTCCTCACCAGCTGAAGGTGGTGTTCAGGACCTGCAGGAGCAGCTGGTAGCCTGATGACATCAGCTGGTGCTCCTGAACATCTGTGGCAGGTCCGTCCACAACGCCGTTGTTCTCAGAAAGCAGTGTCTGGGGAAAAGAATGCACAAATGTAAACTAACACAAAGCAATTTTTTTTATAAACTAGAAGAAAGAGACAAAGTCTTCACTCATATCTACAGATTGTTTGTGTTTGTACCTGAAAATGGTTGTGGCAGTTTTCCAGGTGTGAGCAGAGGGTGGGCAGCAGCTGGACGCAGTAGGAAGCAATATCCTTGGAGCTCTTCTGTTGAAGATGGGAGAAACCCACGCTCTTATTGGCCCTTCCCTGCACAAGAAAGTGTTTGTCATTAAGTTTCTTCTCATATAAGCCCGAAAATTACATCTTTGTACAGTTGTAACTAAATATCATTGACACTCAAAGCTTCTTGACTAGTGACAGACTCAGAAAATGTACTTTCTTCAGGCCATTGTATTTGCCTGCATCAAAGGAAAATCTAAGAAAACAATAATGTACTGTATATTGCAAACTGTTCTCCCCCAGACATTGTCAAACATTTCAAAGACCTGCACATTCTCACATTTCGAGAGCTTTCATAAGGCCGCGTTCAGACGCTAGGGGAGTGCTGAAAAACCTGCAGCGGCCTGCGCCGCAGGGTCCAAAATTAGCACCATCTACTAGCCAAATGCTGGTAACATATACAAGTGGCTGGTAGATTCGCTTCACTCACCAGCCAAAAAACATTGGTTGTCTATTGAGTGGCTGGTTTAATTTGAACATTCACTAGCCATTTGGCAAAGTTAATTTTGGACCCTGGCCTGTGGCAAAAAGTTGAGACAGATTCAACTTTTGGAGAACCTGCGGTGGCCAATCATGTAACAGGCGATCAGAGTTGCCAGTCCATTTTGATGCGGTGTGGGAGACCTGCACAGTAAACATCAGTCTCTATCGCTGCAACAAAAAAGTTTTAAAAAACTATGAGGGTAAAAAGCAAAACACAGGCACTTAATTGCCCAGGAGTTTGTGTCATCTGATTGTTTCCTGCAACAACTTCCAGCACAACGCACAGTCCCTCCATCTCTATTGTCTGTCTCCATAATCTGGCTTTGTCAGACCATCCACACGCCACGGAGCGGAGGAGGGTCTGGCTAGTCCACACAGCTTTCCGGGATGGAAGAAAAACGTGCACTGGTTTATTATATATATATTATATTGGCGTTTCTTTAAACCAATCACAATCATCATGGGCAGCGCTAAACCCCGCACAGAGCCACTGCAAAATAGTCCTGCGAGAGAAATCTCAGATTGGACAGATAGTCTAGCTAGCTGTCTCAATTTACCCTGCAGAGATCTGAGGAGCAGTTAACCATAGTCCTCAGAAATCCATCAGAGTTTAAAATTCCAACACAAAGAAAGCGGAAGGAAACGGAAATCGGCGAAAATATATGCATCTGGCGGCTGGACTACTTTCTCCCTAATATGAAGGTTCCTTTAAGTGCAGCTGGAAATGTCAAGATCATAAAAACAATCTGACGTAAAATACTAATTGTAAAATGTAAAATCTACTTGTGCTACATTGGGGGGTTAAAGAGCACAACAGGACATCACACATAAATGGGCCATATAAGTGACACTCCCACACTACGGCACAACCCTGCGGCGAATCGCCGGAGCTGCCGGATGTTTTCTGCACGCAGCCTTAACTTCTCTGATCTGCGTTTATCACTGTATGCTTTTTTCTGTACCTTAAAGAAAGGGGGTCTCTTGGCAGGGGCAGCTGTAAGACTGAACTCCAGTTTGCGAAGCATATCCTCCAACAGGAACACCAGCTCAGCGGGACCCAACAGAACCTCTTCTTGCACCTCAATCATGTAGGAATATAAGAGGAGATGAAAAACCTGTGTATTGATGTATGTGGTGTATACATTGTAAAACTGCATAGATATTGATTTCACTACAATCCAAATAAATCCCCATGCTTCCAATCATTGTTCTCAGTGTCAAAGTATGGCTGGGTAATAATGTTCCTAGGTCTTGATATATATATATACAGTATATACAGTATGTAAGCTGATGTTCCCTGAGTAACCCTATGCCTAACCCCTAACCTTAATTTTAAGTTAAAAAGTCATATTTTTAAATCGTTCAAAAAAATATAAAATCAATAACTAAGTAAAGAAACATATAAAAGGCCTAAAACGTATTATTTTTTTCTTACCTTGGTGTGGAGCTCTGAGTCCAGCAGTGAGCGGGACAGCAAGCCACACTGCAGCACACTGAGCACCTCCATGTCCAGCTCCCTGAAAAACGGTCTGTAGGACACCAGACTGACACCTTGCCGAATCTCCTTTTCTTTCTCCTTTTCTGGTTGCTCCTTTAGCGCAAGCAGAATCCCCTTTTTAGCTTGGTTACATACCAAAAAAAAAAAAAGAGATTAATACGAGAGGTC
Organism: Sander vitreus; assembly: GCF_031162955.1. Classification (NCBI taxonomy): domain Eukaryota; kingdom Metazoa; phylum Chordata; class Actinopteri; order Perciformes; family Percidae; genus Sander; species Sander vitreus. The sequence goes on along the minus strand of NC_135858.1, from coordinate 13,754,423 downwards.
AAGGTTTACCTGCTGAGTTTTGTCTGCTTCATTTGGTTCCTCAAGCTGAGAGCTGCTTTCGGACGAATTCCTGCCAGGGGCCTTCCTCTTCTTTCCTGTACCATCTAAATAACATATGTGACAATTAAGTATGTTTTTATTCCCTTATTCAGAGTATTTGGTTTCATTAACGTGGAGAAAAATCTATCTTACCTTTCTTTGCCTTATTTACAGGAGCAGCAGAACTAAGTAGAACCACATCTGTGCATTCTCCATCAAAGTTGGCAACAGGTGGAACATAGCCAGGTGTTTCTGAAACACACATTAAAGAAAAAGAAAATTACTTTTTAGAACTGACATCTCATGGTACTCTGGGTAGATTTTTGAGATGCCCAGTATTGATGGATCAAAACCTCACCTGCCAACGCCCTCTCCAACAGTGACTGAAGGTAGGTGATGTTCTGCAGACGGGTCATCACTTTCATCTTCATCTCAATTTCTTTTTGTCTACAGAATGCATTTATGACCTATCACAAAACAGGGGCAAGACACCGCTTTTGTTACACATCTCCTACTTTTAAGAAAAACGTGTTGTACAAATCAGTCACATGCAGTTACCTCTCTGAGCCAGTTGATGGTGTGAAACAGCAAAGTACAGAGGAACTCCTTCTCAGCTTTTGACAGGCTCTCTGTTTTCTCCAATACATCCATGTCTGTTAGGATCAGAGGGCAGCCTGTGCTCCAGCAAATGTAAACACACACAGACACACATTATTTTACAGCCATAGAAATGAAAACAAACTTGCTTTCCGGTTGAAAATGCGTAATTCCACTTCCTCACCCAGCAGGCCGTCAATCTCATCCAGGTCTCCCTGGTTCTGTTTCGCCTCACAGAGTCTCAGGAGGCGAAAAAACGGAGACAGACAGAGAAGAGACACTCGCCTGCCCCAACAAAATACAGAAAGAAACACATATAAAATCTCCGTTAATTACATGCATGTTTGTAAGATATTTTGCGGAAAATGAACTGAAATTGTAAATCTGGCTGTACTGCAAGTGAAATACACCATTAAGGAAATATTTTGTTGTCACTCATTAGAACTGGTTAGAGGTGGTGGGAGTAGGGTGACTGACCTGTGCGCCTTCTTGGTTTGACTGTGCTCTCCTTTGTTCTGCATGTCTTTGGCCAATAGAGGCAGCAGGTTGATGGCAATTCCCGGAGTCTCCCCGTCTTCCAGGTTGTACATCACGCAGGGCGTAAAGTGAAAGGGACTGAGATACACAGGGATTAATGACAGTAGTTATAGGAATAAATGTTTTTAAGTTAAGTTTAAGTTTTGTTTTTTTTTTGTTTTTTTTAAGCGAGTCATTTTTTGCGCTGCCAGCTGTTCATCACTAACCCCGATATTTCTGGCCCTAGATCCACCACAAAGTCCTCCTGGAAGTCATTTAGGACACCATTTCCGATCATTTGCTGTTGGTAGGAGGAAAACAACAGGACCAGTATGCTTAATCATGCCTTAGTTGCGTGTCAGAAATGTTATAAATTAAGAGGAGCTATTAACATAGGAAATATGTTCAATGTTTGTGTGAGACACACCTGCACCTGTGGGTGCAGGGCAGAGCTCAGGACCAGGTTGGCCAGTTCATCGTAGTACAGAGCAGCAGCCTCAGGAGAGCTTTCACTGCTAGACTTCACCAGCTCCAACAGGGCTGTCACCTGCAACAAGCAATAGAATAGAAAAGAATAGAATAGTCTTTATTGTCATTGTACATGTACAACGAAATTGAATGCAGTCCTCTCAGTGCAAAACATCAGTGAAAAGTGCAAAGCAGGAAAATAAATATCTATATGTATATGCATAAAAAAGGCTCTAGAAGTCACTATAAAAATAGTTTAAAAAGGAAAGTTAAAAACACAAAACACAGGCATACTACACAAACAAAAACATTCGCTGCATGATTCATCGGCTCTTAGATAAAAAACTTTTTCAGTCTGTTTGTTCGTGCCCGAGGGCAGCCGTTCAAACTGCTCTTGGCTTTTTTAAAGGCAGCGAGAGCTATAAATATCATCCAAGAAGGGGAGAGGGCAGTCAGTGATCTTCTGGGCGATGGCGACTACCCTCTGGAGCGCTTTCCTCTCTGCTGCTGTGCAGCTGGCAAACCACACACAGATGCAGTAAGACAGTATACTCTCTATGGAGCAGCAGTAAGAAGGACAGTAACAGTTTTGGGCTGTACACCCATACATAAAGATATCTACAGACCAGAGTACATCTTCAGTTACAATCACCCAACCATGTTGGGAGGTTTAACAAGAAGTGACAGAATACTCCTCAACTTATAATAATGTGCCTTTTTATAGTTTGTGGCGTGAGAAAATATTCCCATTGTAATGTTTTTGCTTGACTTCTTCCGCAGGGAGTTCACAGCACAGGTTTAGTTTGCAAAAAGAAAAGCTGTAGCTGGTGCGCAGTGTGTAAATCAACTGAGTCTGTGCTTGAGTCAGAGGCTTGAATACAACCCCCAAATGAAGGGTTATTTATCTACTCTATATACAGCCCTAAGATAGTGCTCCTACCCAAACCCCTCTTGGAAGCAAATGTAAATTATATAAAAGTTAGAATCAAAGTTATAAACAAGTATCAGTTGATAAAACACGGCCACTTACCAAAAGAAAACGTGAACAAGGTGGCTAAATTACACAAAGCCATCTTAGCAATTTATAAAACCAAAAATAAATGCAAAATAAGAATTTTAGTCACAGGCTTTTGGATGTTTTCAAAAAAATATATTTAAAATAAAATGTTATTGTTTTATAAGATCTACATTTATGAGACACTTCCTCGCCCCTTATAAAACACTAATTCTAGAACTCATACCTGCAAACTCAGAAGAGCTGAAAAAGGTGACATCATTCCCATGATTCTCATGATTTATTAAAAATGGAATAACAATAACTTATTTCACCAGTAAATTCCTGTTAAACGACAAAAACAACCACTGGATGGGATAAGGGTATTTTACAACAACTTTGAATGCAGCACGAGGCTGGCAAGTCGAATTTCAAGTGAACGCAATATCTGTGTTGTTTTTCAGACAACGGCAGCTACAGACTGTTGGAATCCTCTACAGTGAAATACAGACACACTTTTACACCGTTTAGCTGGCAGCATTTTAACCGCGTTTACTCCAGCTGCTAAGTGTAGTGTTGACTAGCGTCCCGTGTGGCGATGTTTCAGTTCCCTCTAATGTCCGTCTTCGGAGCATCAGAGAGAAGCGCAGGCATTTAACCCTTGTGTTGTCTTCCCGTCAACCTTGAAAGAAAACACTTTTTTTTTTCGATGTTTTTTCACAGTTTGTTTTAGCTTTTTCCAACGTTTTAAATTGTAAAATCGGTCCGGTAGAGAACGGTCGTTAAGTGGTGTCGTATTAGCACCCCCCAAATAAAAACTCTTCGCGTGGATGACATTTTCCCATTCATAACGGCGATTTTCGCCCAAAAACGACTAGTTTGCAGGTATGACAACTGAAGTACATCAAAAAGTTTACTGTTGTCTAAATGTACCAGACATTTTTTTAATCCAATTATACTTTATTGTCCCCCCTCTGGGAAACTTTTCTTGGACTCCGGTGCTGACAACTTCAGCTGCTTTAGATCAAGATAATCAAGATCAATTAATAGAAACAATAAGATACACAGAACAATAAGACAGAGAATAATAAATAGGAACAAATACCCAAACAAATAGGAGAGAAGGTTTGGATTGCAGGTATAACTCACTATTACACCCTAACTGACAGCCACAAATGAAGTGATATTGAAATGAAAATAAATAAAAAGCAAACTAATGAAAAATACAGAACCGCAAAAAATACACATCGTTCATTCTGATTGTGTAAATGCCTAACATATGTACCTGTCTGAACGTCTCCTGGGGTAACGACGCAGTCTGTGACTCCTTCACTTTAGGCCTGGGGGGCAGCAGAAAGTGTGATCAAGACATATAGAAAGATAAAGTGACAGAATGAATAAGGAAAATATTGCTTGTTATGCCTGTGAGTAAGTCACACCCCCCTCACCTGAAGGCCCCCATGCTGCCTACAATCATGACAGCACCAATGATGCCAATACGCTTGTACTTGGGCACAGTGCTGGAGAGCTGTTTGCGGATCACTATGTGCATGTCATCCTGAGGGGAGAAACAGAAAGAGAACGCTAGGTCAGCAGTTGAGAGGATGACAAGAAAAGGCAGGGGGAAAAAAGCAGAAAAGGCTGAATTCTCTTGTAAATGGGCACCTGGATGTGACATCCCTGCTGCTGTTGCCCAAAGGCCAGTCTGCTAAGAATGTGGAAGAGTCTGCGGATCTGTTGGGGTGTGAGGTTGTCCATGTAGTCCAAGATTCCCTGTGTCAAACATTGTGCTCAGTTAAAAACTAAACCAAACACAGTGGGGAAATACCAAACCTCTGCAAGACAACCATCAGGGACCCTTTTGCTAGCTACAAGCTGTTGGTACATCGATTGTGCTTACATTTCGTTCATACATTTTTAAAGTGCGGTTTGGTTAGCAGCTACAATAGCTGATGTATGGATCGCCTCCTTACCTTGACAAAAACAGCATACAGGGCCATTTCTGATGGCTTCTCTGTAACGAGGCCGCAGAGCAGCTCCAGAGCCATGTCCACCTCCCCCCCCACTCCACTGCACACATGGGTCACTAAAGAGCCCACCACCTCCTAAAAAAACGTAATACAGAACAGAATTAAAACGACTGAATTAAAATAACAGATAAACCCTCTTATGCACTTTTTAAAAATGAATCGCAAACCCACCTGTTGGCAGTAAGAGTCAAAAGCAATGAATGAGTGTCGGTACATGTGTCCACCAAAAGGCACCACGCAGGGGTCAGGGGAGCGCAACAAACTCTGAGCCAGAGCCAGGATGGAGGGGAAATACCCTCGCATGACCTAGAGTGTCATCGTCAATTAACACAACATATTATCCGTATAAAAAATGTCTACAACAGTCTAAACAAAGAAAGTGCACCGTGCTACTGTCGTTCTATTTCAGCTTGTACGTCTGCAGACTGACCCACCTGAGCATAGTCCCTGAAGGTCCTCTGGAGCAGAGTGTCCTGGATCAGTCCAGCCCTCACTTTCACCTTCAGCACCCTCTCCGCTCCCCGCCGGCTCTGGTTGGCGTTGGTGGAATGGAGGATGAACAGCACCAGCAGATCTATTACCTGATATGGCAGAGCACATAGATTCCCATCCCCACAGACACACATTCATGTGAACAATACAAATACAGGTTCCTAAAATATCCTTTGTGGCCATGACTGATTTTAAAGATGATTGTTATTGTACAGTATGATATATGCTAATATACTGTATACTGATAACACGGGGGTGGGGCAGTTGATGTGACACATGCCTGTGGTGTGGGAGAGCTGGGTTTGATTCCCACTGCGATACATCAACCAATGTGTCCCTGAGCAAGACACTTAACCCCTAGTTGCTCCAGAGGCGTGCAACCTCTGATATATATATATAGCAATTGTATGTCGCTTTGGATAAAAGTGTCAGCTAAATGACATGTAATGTAATGTAATAAGTCATTTTTCTATCATCATCGTTTCCAGACTTCATTTTCAAATGTAAAACGTTTGCCAAAATTAACAAATTCCTTCTTTTTTTTTAACCTTTTTTTCTTAATGTTCTAGACTTACAGAATGGGATCTGAGTGTTTACACAAACCAATTTACTATGGGGATACCCTGAACTAAGGAGATGACGCTCACCTTATGGTCCTCCTCTTCGTCCACAGACTCTATTGCCTAATAAGAAAACAACACAGTAAAAGTTCAGAAAGCAACACTGAAATTGAGCAGACTGTTATTAAAAAAAGCTTGTTATTTATTAATGAATATAAATAATCAATTAAAACAAGGGGGCTTAAACACTGATTCATTTTCCACCTTGAGCCAAGCCTCAGATATCATTTTCTGGAATCGGACTGCTGACTTGATGCCGTCCAACATCAATGCAACGCTGTCCTGACTGCTGCTAGCGGCTGGTGTTGAAGCGGACCTGTTCCAAAACCAGATTTATTAGATTATATCTCCAGGAATACAACATCAAGAACCTACTGGCCTACTTTAAAATAGGTTCCTGATTAAAACATACTGAGGTATTAGTTGTGAGTGAAAAGGAAACAGTGTTGTCGTACGCTGCTGATCCTCTGCTCTTAATGCGACTCTGGGAGGCCTGCAGCACAGGAGGGAGAACACACTGCTCGAACTCCAGCTTTTTACGAAGATTACACACCACCTACGCACAGCAAAAACACATGCCACATTCTTGATTTCAAATTATATGTACTATAATAACCAGAGAACACAAATACTATGTTGTGTTTTTGAAATGGAAAAATTGGGCCCTGAGCTCTGACCTCATAGGAATCAGAGGCTGAGACAGAGTGCAGGATGAACTTGACCACCACAGGTAGGTCCTCAAGTTGCACAGCAGCCAAAGTGGTCATAACGGCTCCACGGACCTGAGAGAGCAGAGAGTAACAGTTAACAACATGGTGACATTCACTTGGCCTGTAATAATACTAATTTGTGTGTGTGTGTGTGTGTGTGTGTGTGTGTGTGTGTGTGTGTGTTCTACCTCAGTAAGTAGTGAGTAACTGAGGTTCAGACTAGAGAGGGCATCCAGGATGGGGACAGTTAACTGAGTGTTCTCCTGGAGTAAAGAGCTAAAGAGAACAGGGATGAAAATACAAGTATAAGCATAATCAGAAACTCTGACACGACACATACAAAACAAGAACCACCGACCTGTGGTAGAGATTTTACTGTTTTACATACTTCAGCTCTCTGGCTATGTCATTGTGCTGGGAGTCTTCCAGTATCTCTGGCAGACTGGTGATGATGTCACGCTGAACCTCCACTGCTGCTACTGACACCAGCTCCATGAGCTTCACTGCCAACTCCTGCAAACAACAGGCCGCAAAGAGGGCAGAAATAAACACATCACCATCTAAACATTTGTGATGACCACTATGAAGACGAAATACATGATTACTTGTGCAAAAAAACATGTTTAATAATGGCTAACATGCAACCTGTCATCACAGAAATGACTACCTTGCTGTCCACGACTCTGTCTAGCCATTTAAGCTGGTTAATAATTGTGTGAGGAATACTGAGCCCTCCGTCTCCAGTACTGTGAAGGATAGAACAAGATGACATTTAGAAAAATGAGACAACAGCAGAAAGTGTGTAAAATGGTTCAAATGCTGTAAAGTGAACATATATTAAATACTAACCCATCAAACATAAATTCAGGGAGTTTCTCGAGCAATGTGTTAATAATAAAGGTCTGCATGAAAAAGAAAAGTAGATTGAGGATTTGTGGAAGACGCACTGTACATGTACTCTTTGCACAGTACACATTTGCATTCCTTATAGCAGAAAAATACATTTTGATTTTGTTTTTCTGTGCGTCATCCTTTGTGAGGGAAGGGTGACGTAGTTGTCTTTGGCAGACTCCATGCACAAAATCTGACCTGCAGCATCTCAATCCCCAACAGCATGCGTAGCAGACTTTCCTGGAATGAGCTGCCACAACTGCAACAACAAAAGATTACATGTCAGTATGTTACACCACACAGAGCCCTGACATAAGCTTGGTCTTGGCTGTAGCTGACCCCTTTTATAAATTACAATTCAGCCTAAAATAGCCTCTATTAGCCTTCAGTGTTTTTAACAGTTACCTAGAGTCTCCATCAGACAATCGTGGGACACATGGAAGAAGGCAGTTCCTAAACAGCTCAGGGTCCTCAATATGAGACTCCAATCCAGTGGTGAACTCCTGTACAATCTGACCAAAGAAATATTAGTGAGTACAACTGTCTCGTGCTAAATACCTTGATTATTTTGTATAGGGATAGCATATATACTTACCCCAGGGTACCTGGGACTCTTCTGTAGTTGTTTCTGTATCCTTTTTTGGAAAACTACTTGGTCGACAGCTAGAAGGGAAAAGATAAAGATCCGGAAAAAAAAACAGAAGTGAAAAACAGATTTCATTTATTGGCCTGGTGTGTTTTGAAACTTGGACTGAGTGTGCGGTGTTTACCAATCTCATTGGATGTGCCACCTTGTTTCAAGGTGACACCTGCCTCTCGAATAAAGACGCTAAATACACTTTCATTCGTCTCTGCTGGGGCAGGTTCCTTTGTTTGGCGACCATTGCTGCGACTCTTCTTTGCCTCTATATAGAGAAGAGAATAAAACTTAAATAAAAGAATATCCAGAAGAGAAAAGTGGGCTCCCACATATAGACAATGTTTTAAACAAGGTGCCATCAGGTTGTGAGGGGAAAGGGATATTGTGTTAGTTTGCCTTGTATGTTGGTGTAATCATGTCAGTGTGATGTCAGTTGTCAAACATGCAGTGGTCGTGTCAGGTGATGTCATACTGTTGTGATCTTAATGTCAATAATATAGTTAACGTTACAGTGTGATAGGGATCTGGGAATTTGGATAGCTAGCCTTAGGTTGGCAAGCTGGGAAACGCTGTAACTCTACTGACACATGGTTATGAACGAATTGCTGTGATGTTAATGTCAACGTTACATCAAACTTACTAGTGGTCGTAGCAGCTTCCTCTCCTTTATCCAGACAGGGGCGTCGCTTTTTACGCATCATCTGATGAAAAGGAGAGGTTTTTAATAGCTAGACCAGGCTAGTATCCACAGTAGCAAACAAGCTAATATTGGTATAAGTTAGCTTCACTGGACCTATAACGTTACTGCAAAAATACAGTGGCTAGGTATTAGCTAGTCCAATAATTCAATAAATATAACACAAACATGCCTTAACTTTAAGTATGATCCGTTTTTGGCTGCCAGAATCATTCAGAATGATAAAATAGAGACATACGTTTATTGGCAGACGAACCCACACAGACGACGATATTACTAGCTACCCCAGATCAGACAGACAGACACAGAAATTACAAAACAAACTTCCGCGCCAATGTGCTTTGCGCGCCGTCATCAACCACAGTTAGGGATCTGTGTCAGTGGTCATCTTCTTGGAGTTTAGATAGCATGCGGTAACAGCTAGTAACAAATGACCAATACGTCAATTATACATTTGATAATAGCTCCTTTAGAAGTTAGTCTGTTGACTAAAATCTCTGTTCTGCTATTACAATATTCGTCGTTCAACACTACAAAGATGACAACTTGTTTTTGACGGTCTCTAATTTTCTTCTTTTTCTTCTTCTTGTTACTATTTTTGTAGTATACCGCCACCAACTGTACAGGAGTGTGTAATACCATGAGCTTCATAGAGTCTAGGCTTGTATTAATTCAAAAAAATATATATTTTCATTATACCCGTATTATTAAGAAAAATAAATAAAGTTTTAAGTCGCTCCCTTGTCATACCCTTTTTTTTTTTTAAGTATATCATGTATTGAGTTCTCTCCTTCCATTTCCTGCCAGTTTATTCTACTATCATTATATTTCTCACATGCAAAAAGTACATGTTCTCTCTAATTTTCTAGCATTGTGCCGCAATTTATACAAACAAATAGTCCGTTGTTAGGCGGGGTTAGAACTCCCACTACATGTCAATGATTTATCCTCGAAGACTTTTTTTCCGGGATACGCCGTGTACGGAAACATGCACAACCCCAAAGCGCTGTGTCTCTGGCTGTACCATGGGCTGTGGCTGTACCTGCGCAACTACATCGAAGAGTGTACAGTTGATGGGGCGGCTTCACTGCTATCTACTTCCTCCTTCGCCTCGCATAGAACAGTCCAGTAACATCAAAGGTAACGTCTTGATTTACGAACTTAATGAGCCGTTTTGTTAGCAAAAGTGAGGAGGATGCTCTTTTTAAAGTAAAGTACCGTCGCAGCTATCTTGCAGCTGAGTGAATTAACTGCACCTGTCATGAAATAAACTAGCAGTAACTGAACCCAACAGTGTAATACAGCAATCAAATGGATAACTCACAGAGACCAATCCCCTTAAATATTTATAAAATAAAATAAAACTTTATTTTTCAAATAATTCTTTCGGCATGTTTCATTGAAAAAATAAAAATATAAATGCATAAGTCAACATTATGAAATACCAAAAAGAGAAACGAAAGAGATACAAAACCGTACACATTTCTTTTGAAACGGTCATTTACATATTTGTTTTGGTAACATATTATTTTTAATTGTAATTATTTATTTATTTTGTAATTTCTATTCTGTATTTATGTTCTTGATTGTTGCAGTACTTTGCTTTTATTTTTATTTTATTTTATTTACCATTTTTACTAAAATCACTGTTTGACTTAATAGATCTTTTTACTTTTTAATCATTTTTACTTACTATTAGTAAATATATATTTTATCAGTCCTGGCTTTTCATATTATGTGGTATGATGGTACGATAAAATCGGCCGTCCCGCAGGCTGCAGGGTGTGAACTGTCTTGGCAGCTAAATACAAGATCTTTGACCATATTAGGTCATATAAGGTGGCTCAAGATACAGTTGAGTGACTATCGGAAGTAAAAGGAACGTTGTGAGTCTTATCAAAGGGAAGAGGTATCGAGAATGGCAAGAATGGCTAAATTTTACGACCTCACGGCCAAACTATTATCAGGAGAAACGTTTAATTTCTCCTCCCTGCAGGGCAAAGTTGTCCTCATTGAGAATGTCGCGTCTCTCTGAGGTACGACCACCAGGGATTACACCCAGATGAACGAGCTTCATGAGCGGTACACCAGCAAGGGGCTCGTTATCCTGGGAGTGCCCTGCAACCAGTTCGGCCACCAGGTGAGACAATTCAGCTCTTGACTTTTAGGCACACTGTGGTTATTTTTATTTTTTTATTACCTCGGAAATAGCCCACGTGCTTTTAGACTTTAGAAAGGATATTATAGTGGCCGGGTGAGATCAGTTGGTAGAGTAGTCGCACATATATAGAGGATCGACTCCGACCTGCGGCCCTTTGCTGCATGTCATTCCCCCTCCCTCTCTATCTGTCCTGTGAAAATAAAGGCCTAAAAATGCCCATTAAAAAAAAAAAAAAAGGATAATATAAAAAAACAACAACTGTTGTACATCATACTGTTATTATAATCAATTTGTGCTTGAATCAAATTGAAGTTTCCTGTTTTAGACTTGCTTTATACACGTTTGCTGGCTTGTTTTAGATCTATTCCTTTATCTAGCCAATGTATAACTACACAGTAATCCAAGTACATTGTTAGCCTAACGTTACATTAAACCAATGGTTAAAAATTCGAAAAGTCCAAAAAAAAAATTCAGGCGTAGATTTATTTTTTTCTTTCCTGGTGATTAGTTACTGTGAGCAGTTTCTGCAATGTGGGATATTTTGGAATGAGGAAATTGTAGTAGTGTAACAAGTTGTTCCTTGTAACGTAATGCATGCAATGTATTCTGCTTCACCATTATAAGGCACACAATAAGCAATATGTCAGTTAGGCTATTAACTGAGTGTAAATGGCAACAATAGCCTATTAGTAATTTATTAATAGACGGTTACAGAAGTGATGGTTCAAATTATCAGCAGGAAGTGGAGTCCAACAGTCTAGGGGAGAGGTTCCTTCTGTTTATGAAAAACCCAGATAAAATGATAAAGCAAACGTTGAGAGAGCATTCATACAATCAATGTGATCCTCGGTGGGCTTCACAACCTGGCAAACCAAAAGTTAGTTGTGTAATGGTTTACTGGTCAGCTTCAAATTATTTATTAGCTGTACACCTTGAGTAAGTATGGGTTAATTCAAAGTGGTATTAAAAGTGTAATCTTGGACTGCTGAAAGATTTTTTTAAATCCCACTTGTTTTAACTTCAAACTTTTGTTTTTGTATCCTTATTTTTTTGTATTGATTTTAAACAACCAACAGTCTTTCAACATATGTATTCAAATACATCAAAAAATATACGCTTTTTGCCCACCTCCCAACAACCCACCCACAAACTTGAGCCATCTGTCAGTAGAAAAAACAATAATAGTAATAATACTGGTTTACGATTAAAAGTAACAAAATGACAACTTCAAACCTTTTATTGTTCCATGACAGTATCTGCTGATCACTCTCACTCACAAAACATCATAGTTATCTTTGACATGTCTCTAAAGACTTAATGCCTTGTTAGACTTTATCACGTTAACTTCTTATAGTGACCTGAACCTGTCTGTCTGCTTCCTAAAATGTCACATAATCGCATATAACCTTCTGATTAACCCATGCAGGAGAACTGCAAGAATGAAGAAATCCTTGTGTCTCTGAAGTACATCCGTCCTGGAAATGGCTTTGAGCCAAAGTTTCAGCTCCTGGAGAAAGTGGATGTGAATGGGAAAGATGCCCATCCCCTGTTTGTGTTCCTGAGGGAGAAGCTCCCGTTCCCCAGCGATGAGCCAACCGCCCTGATGAATGACCCCAAGTTAATCATGTGGAGCCCGGTCTGCAGGAACGACGTGGCATGGAACTTTGAGAAGTTCCTAATCGGGCCGGATGGAGAGCCTTTCAAGCGCTACAGCAGGAGGTTCCTCACCAGCGACATCGAGGGAGACATCAAGAAGCTCCTCAGCCAGGCCAACTAATGAAGCCGTCCTCCTAAACGTTGTTCACCCATCCTACAGCTTCCACTTGCACCAGCTTTTTTTTAGCACAATGTGTGTAACCTTCAGTTTTGCGGGGAAATCACCTTTTAGGTTAATTGTTTTTCCCTCCATAGCTTCTGTAGATGGTGTACGACACTTTCCCAGACCACCTGTGCTCTCTTGTATGCGATGGCTGTGTTCTGTTCTTTTACTACATGAAGGCATCCTCTGAAACCAAGCTAGCTGTGAGGGGGGTATCTGATGAAATGTAAAAGGCTGAATCTTTCAGCTGCATTGTGTGCATGTAAAGCACAGCTGTTTTGATGTATTAAGAGGACCAATAAATGTATTTTTTCAAACACTTCCTGATCAGTGAAATTATGGTAACAAGATTTATTTCAATATATATAATTTTTGATTATTTTTTTTGGGCTTTTCCACCTTTTATTTGACAGGACAGCAGGGTGAGAAAGGGGAGAGAGAGAGGGGAAGACATGGAGGAAATCATCACAGGTCGGATTCGAACCCTGGACCTCTGCATCGAGGCATAAACCTAATTATAGGTGCGCCTGCTCTACCCACTGAACCAACGCGGCCACAATATTTCAATATATTTTTTAATTCAAACTACAAAGTCCAAAACTAAACTGCATTTTTTTTTTAAACCTGACCTTGTATGAAGGTCCCATATTAAAAAATATTTTTCTTACATGTAACCTTGAAAAAATGAAAAAAAGTCATAGTTGGTAATAAAATATCCATCCAGCACTTGCGCGGCAAATACTGGGTTGGCAGGAATAGTGCAATTACTACCTGTGCTTTCCCAGTGCCTGCAGCAGAGTACAGATCATAGTTCATTTTGCAATCAGCCAGCATGAATGGCATGTTATTGGGGTTGTGCCACCTGCAAATAAAGATCATGTTGCAATACCCTTAGTACCGCTGACATTAAGCCAGATTGGTTAGAGTCACAGCTTTGGTGTGGGCTTATTAGAGTATATATTTTTTGTGCGTGTAATTAGTCCAAACAAACCACCTTGTTGAGGCTTCCAGTCTTTATTGTACTTTGAATTCAAATATTTCTCAGTTAAAAACAAATACTGTAGATATCGGGAATAAGATAAATATGAGGACAAGGATTTGTACACCTATTTTCAATAGTGTGATTATTTACATCTCTTGTTATTTTCAAGTTTGGACTGCTGTTGCGATTTAAGATTCGCTGCGTTTGGCAGCTGGATTTTGTTTTCAACCAAGTATCTAGGATTACAGGTATGATATAAAGCTTTTCTAGGCATAGGTTTAAATGATATTTAGGTAGTCATCACTGAACATGATGGGCTGGGCCAACTAGCAAAAAGGGCACTTGGAGACCCTTCATATTAACATGCTGTAAGTGCATACTTTATGCCACAGAACAAGACTTATGGAAATAGATCCATTAAGTACTAACTGCCATCTGGTTTCACTAGAAATCCCTCGAGACCGACTATAAGTAAATGTGTTTTATGCTCCGTCACACTCATACAAGCCACCTGTAAAAACTGCTCCTTGGGATAATTGTCTGTCTGATAAAACAAAAGGATTATTCTCTTATGCTACCAACTTAGACAACGTTGCCTTATTTTACTTAACAGCTGAGTGGTGTACTACGATCACTGGAAGTAAAACAATTGGCTCCACATGCCTGCACCCAGTAGGGATTGCTGTTAAAGTACTGCTGTCCTGACCCCATCTGATGACATGTGTAGTTTGTTCCTAATGAGAAGGAGCAAGTTCAAGTTTCATGAATAAAAGCACCACTTTTATACTAGTTTATTTTTGCTTCACTCAGTGTGCTTTGAAGATATCAAATAACATAGCAATTTCAATACAGCGCTGCATTAATGAACAAGACTAATAATGACAAGCCATTGCAGGTGAGCTAGGGGTCGGGTCAGGCAGCAATCAAAATTTGCTTATAAGACACATTAAAAGGATCTGGAAGTGTATGACAGACCATAACCCTTAACGCTAAGGCCAAATCATACAATTCTGTGATGTCTAGATACACCAGAAGCAGGTAGATAACGTTCTGATGGAGAATTCAAAGTGCCCCGTTTTTAGTCAGGTTGCAGGAATCAAAAGGCCGCTTTTGCATCGTGATTATAAAAAAAAAAGAAAAGAAAGGAAAACAAAGATTGGTAGCAGACTCCTCTCACAAGTTTAGAGTCCGAGAGACAGCACAGCCCGTTGTGCGTCAAAGAACAAAAAAAGATGGCTGAACAAGAGCAAGGCTGAAAAACTGCTTCTGCCACAGCTCATGTCAAAACGCAGATCTTAAAACCTTGAAGCAAGACATCCCCCTCTGTGGTTTAGATTGAAACGCAGGCCTCTAACTGCCACAGTTACTCTGCAGCAGCAAGATCTCCCTCAGTGATCCACTCTACACAGGCGGAATAAGGTCACAGGATTCTTTCAACAAGCATGGCATGTTATTGTTCTGTGTGCATATCACACTGTTAATGTTAGCGTTTACCTCAGCACAGCAAGATTATCAGAGATAAATCTAGGCACAATGCCAGTATCCTGCTAATGTCTTAACAGTTGGTACATTTCATCATAAAAACATTGGAACGCTTTGGTTGAAACATGTGCATTTGGCTTCTTTTTTTTAATATATTTCTGAAACATTTGTTTATCTATGCATTTGAGGGCACTTCTAACATTCTGTTCATCCAGTGAGAGGATGTATATCCATTTAGACTCCTCTTTAGTTCCTAGTAAATTATGATCAGAAATCAGTAGGTCACCCGCTGCAGGGAGGAAGTCTCTCAGGTCACTCTTCTGACAAGGCTGTTGGCTCTAGTTGACAACATACGAGACAGAAACCAAATAAAATACGGGAAAGGTAGGGTTAATAATGTTAAGTCTGTGGAGTCCTCTGTCACTAAAGGAGCTTTGTGTGTGCGTCCGAGTGTCTCTATTTGCTGTATGTGTTTCAGTGCGTTTCCCTTCGTGTCAGGGCTGCTCAGTTTGTGTCCATGTGGTCATCGACTGCTTCTGGGGCTCCTCCCAGCGAGGCCGAAGGCTGAGGTTTGGAGGGGGCTTCCTCGTCTCTGCGCTGATAGAACAGCACATAGGCTGCTTTAGTCTGCAACGGGCGACAAGGATAGGATTACACTACAGAAAGGACACTCGACACCAAGGACAGAAAGCCAAGAGGGCTGAGGGCTTATCTTCATCAACATCAGTCAATGATAAAAAATAAATATATATCTAAAAAAAAAAAACTAAAAAAAAAACACAAGGATCAGCACATACTGCATCTCTTCAAGTACAGGATACCAAGATTTATGAACATTAAAAGATTCAAAACCCACCACAATCTGGTCCTCTGAGGCAGAGGAGACACTGCTGTCATCAAAGTAATACCACTTTCCGTCCACTTTATTCTTGCCATAACCTGTGTCTGTTAGAGTGAAAGAAGTGTTGAACAAACAAGTGTTGAACAAACAGTTAATCCAGAAAGAGATAAGAAATTTCACACCGGTCCATTATGAATCGACAAAGCATGGGTGAGGCACTTTGCCATATTAAAATGTAACTGATTAGTGTCCTTGGAGACATGGTGGTCATTCAGTAGACCATCTGTCAACATATGGTAATGACACACACTGTGCGCATGTTTAAAAACAAACTGTGTTGGCACAAGAACTAGACATCTGAAAATAAAACGGCGTAAATGTTAAAATGAGCTATTAACAGCGCTTTGTGCTATGTTGATGTGGAGTGACATTGGCCTGGGATTTCAGGCTACACTTTAGTGTTATTCAAGAGATTAAAATGACAGCGAAGGAATGAACAGTGACTTACAGTGACCCCCTCCCATTCCTCCATAGTGGTTTGACACGGCAACAAGGTCATATATGTAGGGGCCGGCCTTGGGGTCACACACAAACTCGGACATGTTCAGATCCCTGACAAAGAAAATATCAACAGTCTTAGAGGAGAGAAAAAGGCATCACACTGAAACAGTGTTAAAACAGATATTAAAAATACAACAGCCAAGAAATAAAAGCTAGATTTTCTTAACGTCACATTTTAACATAAAACACAGAATATGGGCCTACTTAGGTCTACTTAGGTTTAAGCCAACCTTAGTAAGCATGAGTCAGCCTTTTTTATAAAGAAGGATTTCAGTAACGTTTTCTCTGCGGCCTGGTTTCTAGTGGATCAAGTTTCTCAACAGAGGTCGATATGCGCTGCACACACAATGCCAAGCGTCAGACAGGCAGCCACAACTTCTCCATTTTAAAATGTCCCGGAAAATGTGTCCCAAAGCCAACTGAAAACCGGTTAATGGCTCATGCAGAGCTGAAAGGCCACTTTTGAAAGCTATATTAGTTACACAACTCAAACATATGAGGACAGCAAGGACACAGGTGTAATTATTCTTTGGAGTATGAAGTCAGTTCTGTGAGTTCTGGACTACAGCGCCCCCTAGTGTAAAAGGGCCGCTGATACAGCACTCTGTATGAGTTCCTTTGGCACAATCTTCAAATAACATTATTCATAACATTTAATGAAATACTGTGCATCCACAGCTCATTTGTCACAACCTGATCTGTATTTCTAATTGATGTCCCACATATTAAAATGAATTATTACAATTTTGCACTGAGTAACACTGCTTTTCTAAAGAACTGCAAAACTCAGAAATTCAGGTCCTTCATGTCGACTGTCGACCTTCACAGGTGTGGTCTATTATTTTGAATGGTCAGATCTAGGGATGCAACGATACACTCAACTCACGGTTCGATACGATTCACAATTTTAAGTTCACGATATGATTTTCTCACGTTTTTTTTTTTTTAACAGAATAAAATGACAAACTGTGCAAAACAGAAGATGTGTCCTACTAAAAGTGCAACTGAAATAGTATTATATCTTAAAAACAAAACAAAAAAACTAAAAATAAATTAAAGATTAAATAAAGGCTAGTTTATTGCTATATAAGGTCATATGGTTAACATTTAAAGGATTTATTTAAAATGCAACAACAATTGCGGTTAAATGACAAAAATAAGATACACTAGATGGCAGAAGGGTATTTTACAACAACAATGAAGGCAACACAAGCTTATGGAGCTGGACCCAAATGCAACACTAAGTCCCGTCTGTTGTTTACAGCGGCAGTGTCCATGCTTTCTCAAAGTGAAGCTCCTCTGTGTCTTCAGCTGCAGACTGTTGTAAGTCCTGGTGTTGGAACCCTTTCCAGTGCACTACAGTCACACTTTTACACCGTTTAGCTGTCAGCATTTTAACCATGTTTAAGTCAGCTAACGCTACTAGCTGTACGCTAACGTTAGGCTTACGTTATCTGCTGTATGTTAACCAGCGTCATGCCCTGGGCTGTTTAAAAATTGCATGGCGATTGATTTTTCATCTCAACCGGTTGTAATCTTCACACATTTAAATCGACTCTTAACCGATTCTCGATGCATCGTTACATCCCTAGTCAGACCTCTTCTCAGGACACCTGAGAAGAGGTCTGACTACTAAAAAACACAACTGTGCCTTTTCTTATCAGACTAAAGCATTGTGCTTAAACTTATTTACTATAATGACAATGAGCAATACTGTCTGCATACCTGATGGGAAAGTCCACCACCGTGTCCAGCTTGTCCCTCCAACACCGGTTGTAGGAAAATCGCTTTAGATGAACTACCAGAACGCGAGGCAGCGACCACAAGTCAAACTTTTTTGTGGCCTGTTGGTGTTTCTTACATGTTGGACAATACCTGCATTAAAAAAAGGATTGTATTTATATGACAAAGATAGACACAATAGTGGTGGGTTGACGCAGAATTAGGCTGTAGTTGTGAATCTTTACCATGGATCGTGTTCTCCAAGTGTCTCCATGGTGGTAAAGAGCTCAATGCATTCCCTCAGAGCCACAGTGGCTTTCTTCTTTTGGGGCTGGAGCATGCTCTCATGCTTCTCATAGGCCTGCACACAATATTCACACATATATAAATAGACTGTTAGCATATCTTGTCACAGGATTTTTCTGATGAATATTAACCTACTGACCTCTGCTTCCTGTTCATCATAACACAGTTTCTTTGACTCTGTGTCCCAGTCAATCGCCACCGTTGAATGTGCTTCAGAGAGAGACATGGGAGAGGCTGTGTCAACACAAAGTGGCTTTGAAAAATTGCAATTGTAAGTTTAAAAGATTAGTACTGACGATTAAGTTTGAGGACATTTCCGTCACAGGGCAGCGGGCTGATGTTAGCTGTTCCGTAAGAGTTGACTATGCTGAAAGTGAAGAGCTTGGCTGGCGAAGACTGCTTGGGCATGTCTCCTTTAGACCCATTGTCCAAGTCAGAGGTCTCCTCGTCCTCCTCTTCAGACTGGCCATTCTCTGGCTCTGGACTGCCCTGGTGGTCCATGGCTTCCTCCTCACCTGAACAGGCAGCAATGAAATTTCATCACTTTCTTTTTTTTTTTCCTTTTTTTTTTTGCATGGCTGATGAAGGTTTACTTTACATTCATTTAAAGTCCTGATAAAGCAAAAATAAATGGGTTCAGAGTCCGCCACACCACAGGAAAACGTGTTATTAACCATTCACCCAAATCTAAAGGATTAAAAACCGCCAAGTATATAAAATGAATAGTGCTGTCAAACGATTAAAATATTTAAATCGTGATTAATCGCATTAATGTCACAGTTAACTCGCAATTAATTGCACATTTTTATCTATTCTAAATGTCCCTTGATTTATTTTTGTCCCATTATTTTTTCTCATTTTAATGCCCTTAACATGGAAAAGTGGATCGGCTTGCTTTGTGCAAATGTGCTTCTGTCTGAAGTCATCCATTGTTGCCTGGCTTTGACGAGGGGGCGGAGAATTGGCAACAGCTGTGTGCTTGGCCATCAAGTGGTATTTCAGACTGGACGTGCTGCGACGATAGCTCAGTTCACAACGACAAAACACACAGATCACTTTGGTCTTGTCAATGGAACCATTTGGCAACTTTTTTTAAAGTAAACTTTCCATTCAGAATCTTATTGCCATCCACTAAAAACGTAACGTTAGTCTACTACTCTTTGGCCGGCTGGCAAGCCCAAACAAGTGTGTGCGGCGTGCCTGTGGTTTCGTTTCCAGTCTAGCTAGATCTGGTGTGGTGTTGTAGTTTTTCTTACGTTACTAGTTGTTGCAACAGTATGTGAAAAACACTACAAAGTTTGCTAGGCCAAAAACGTTAACCTCGCAATAAAAAAAAATGACGCCATTAAAATGGGTTTGCGTTAACGCCGTTAATAACGCGTTTAACTGACAGCACTAAAAATTAAGTTTCAAAATCATAAAAAAAAAGGAATAGGACGCGTGCCTAAAAACTCTTGGGCACAGAAATTGTGAGAGAGTTTAACGTCACAATTCTGTACTAGACAGTTTACAGTCGTTTTACATGTTTTCAACAAGAATAATGTGTTTAGAAAGAAATCACAGATCAGAATCACACATTCGCTTTACCCAGACTTTAGATTTGGTGACAGATCATGTTAGCTGCTTACCATCATATAGCCCATTAGTTTTGTTGCATGTCCCTGAGTGGTTGCTGCCGTTACTGAAGCTGGCACTGCACGAGGCCCCGTCTGACAGGGGGCTGCCACAGCCACCCAGGCTGGCATTGAGACTAGACGCTGTGGAACATTCAGGAGCTTGGCTGCAGCTGGCGACGGTCGCTGAGGCTGAGGCTCTGCTTTCATTATGAGGGCTCTGGGATTGTTTTACATAGCGCCTGCAACAGGGAACAAAGGAGGTTAGTTAACCAGCAAATACACTCAGAACTCACTTTTTATTAGCAGTCACAAGCACCGTCATGTGGTTTCCTTCCCTGCTATCCACACAGTAGGTCCTTACCCAATTTTCTCTAGGATCTTGTCGTAAAGAATGTCTGCTATGAGGTTGTGTCTGGGCACGGTGAGGAGTAAAGGCTGGCCAAACAGCATGGTGCTTGTGGAACTTCCGACATGCTTGGAGTGGCGCTCCCTGAAATACACAGGCAGGTTCATCCTCTCACTGTCCTCCTCCTGTACCTCATATCTGCAAAGAGCAACAACACAAAACACACACACATTACACACACACCTAGTATTAAACCGCAACCACAGTGACTCACTTAAGACATCTCAACAACAAGACTCACACAAAGATGTCATCTTTTTCCATTATTTGGTTGAGGCCATCATCCCGTCTGTAGATTTTATGGAACCTGTGATTGTAAACGTCAGCCACCACCATCTAGACAGAAAAGTAAATTGCAAAGTTAGCATACGCTATTTAAACCCAAGACAAAGAAAATGTAAAGCTGGAAGTATAAAAACATAAAAATACTAACATTTTCTGGAGGGAATCCACAGAGTTTGGACAAGGCGCTGCACAGGTCTGTCACTGTACCCAGTTTTGGGACCACAACTCGATACTGTCAGACAAAGACAAAAAGAAGATATTATGATCTAAGTCAAGTGAACAGATTATTTAAATGCTTGAGCTTTCAGAAACATCAACAGCAAGTACAAAGCCAACTCTGTTCCGTTTGTTGTTCTTGTATTAGTTAGTCTGTATTAATTTGCATTAGTTTAACTGCAGTCGTTGAAGTCTGGAGCAATAACTCTAGAGCTTAATTCCACCTCACCTGTGTGGGTCTCGACTCAGGGTCTGATCGCACCAGGAAAACCTCCATAGTACGGTCCTTCTTCATGGGCAGAGGCAGTGTGAGGTAGCAGAATGGGTCAAAGGTTACAGACACCTTGGAGCACTCTGGGCACACCAAAGTGGATTTGAAGAGGCCGTGGAAAATATCAACGATAATCGAGTCATTGCGCAAGCGGTGGTTCGTCCAGGCTTCCTTTGCAACAATCTGCAATTCCACAACCAATAGAGAAATACCTTTATTAGATGCCACTTTAAAACCTCAGAAAAGTATAACTCGATATTATAAGGTGTTGTTATAAAAACAGTGTAGATTGAAGCACACAATGTGCAGCTTCAAAACAAAAACCTATGCTTTGTCAGTCAATCTCTTTGAAATGTAAAGCCTATTTGAATTTCATAAAGTGCCGCGAACATAAATATTTAAGCAGTGTCACATTGCGGCATCAGACCGAGCCATGGAATTCCGTTTTTAAGTTTCCTTTTTGAGAAAGAAAAAAAAAATGCTCCTGAAAAACTATGCCACAAAATGTCCAGTTTCAGGACCAGTATGTCATATATAGGTATGCACTGTACCTCGTCTGGACGGCCCTCGGCATCCCTCAGGGCCAGATAAGGCTTCTTTTTGACGCGGTTCAGATCTTCATGTAGCCCGTCGAGCAGGAAGGCCAACAGCTCCTGCGAGTCCTGCTGCTGGTAGCCTGAAAACTGGGGGGCAAAACGTCCAACCTGGGTCTTGAAACAAAAAGGGACATTTTATCGACATTGTTTGTAGCTGTCAGATTATGGACAGATCATGAAGTTGTTTGACGCAACTCACCTTGAAAGTACGTGGGGCCACATAGCTGCTGCGGCTCAGCCACATCTGCTTTACTAGATCTGCATAGGCCTCTGCAATCTCGCCCCTCATTCCCAGGGGATTCTCTCGGTTAATCTCTGCCTCATACTGGTCATTGAGGAAGTACTCTGTGAGTGGAGATGCATTGCTCAGGCACTGGAAGAAGAGGAATTTAAAATGGATTATGTGAAGATAAAACCCCAAAACATAGCAACTGACTCTCTCTGAATGGAAGTTGTAACTGTTGCATTCAGGGGTTGTTTTTTTTTTACCTGGAGGGCAGAGTTCATGAAGCATGTGTTGCCCAAATTACTGAGACCACACAGGCCAGGCTGTGACTGCGACTCTCTGTAGTTGTAGGAGGAGCTGTATGAATTGTAGCCCCCCAATCTGTTGGAAGAGATCTGTTACTGTGGGTATCCTAAAAGACACGGTGCTGTGATGAAGCCACATGTTTAAACATGACAATCAAATATGGCACGTGGATAAAATATCAGATCAACAAAATACCACTTCAAGAGAGTATGTTGACCACTTATCATGCATACCTCGAGGAATTGTCAACAAGTAATATTGCAGAGGCTATCACCACCACACTCTTGTCCTCATTTAGAATACTGGCACACCTAGTCATGCAAATCCTGAACAAAAATATGCCCATAAACTGATAAGCACAAGAGCCCAGGGCACTTCATTTAACAAGTTAAATAACTGAGTTATTTAACATGATTGAAACTATCCTGATTCAGCACTGTAGTGTATGTACGCATTTGATACAAGCCAACTTTCAAATGTTTACATACACTGCTTTTCTGGGAGACACACGGTGTTGCAAAACAAATGGAAAAACTAACACATTAAAACAATGAAAAGCAGAAGTACTATAAAATGAGAACTAACGATATGACGGGCAGAGGAAAAGCACATACTTTTAATTCTGCAGTGTGTAACAGAAAATGAATGTATCTGTTCTATCAACAAAGACCTCATGCTCTGATGAAGGTCTGTAGGGAGTGATCCGTTAGACTGATGTACTGATTCAATAGATGTCTTAAATGCAAGAGTATTGTGCAACAATCTCCTCAATCAGAAATTAACTCTTGCCTGTTGCCAGAGGAGGTGCTGTTGTTAAGTGTGTAGCCAGGGCTACAGCTGCTGTCTCCATTAGTTACTGTTGAGGAGATACTAGCTGTTGAGTTGGAGGAGAGTTTTGGGGAGGTAGTGAAATTCCTGGATGGGGTTGTACTGGATCTGGTAAGCAAGAGCAAAATCATGTTTTAGAGAAACATATTTGTAAAACAAAAAAAAACAAAAAAATAATTAAAAAAAATTCCCTCAAACATTCAATGTTGTGCAAACTTGGATATATTATTTGATGTACATATTAAATGCTCTTTAATTAATTTGTCATTCTCATACTGAATGACAAAACAACAACAACAACAACAACAAGATATGCTTACTTGGGATGGGAAGCTTGTCTGGGCCACGTGCCATCCTCATTCTTCCGTTCAATAACAAGCACCTGTGGGAAAACAAGCTAAATGAGAGCCAAGTTGGCACAACTGACCTTCATGTCAGAGCTATCATGTCTCAAGCTTGAATTTAATACTAAGAGTTAAACGTGTGCCGAGTGCTGCCAAGCTTTAGCAGCTGGAGGTAGATCAACTGCACTAGCTTCGACATGTGTACTTTATCTCATGCCTTTCACATTGCAACTCGTGACTATAAAGTACATGAGTGTGGGCGCAATAGTATGAACACCTGTACAGTTAAATCAAATTCAATAAAACGGTATTGAATAGTAAAACTTTGAAAGATCTTTTTTTTTTTTTTTTTTGAAAGGGTCACAGAGGTATTAGCTCTACTCTACAGTAAGGCCATAGTTTGTGTTGATGAATTGGATTGTGTTACGTGGTAAGATGTCACTCTCTTTTCAACACCCAGTCCAGCCCCCATTTATGTAAAGGATCACAAAATATAACTAATACCTTACATTACCCTTGCAATACAACACCATCACAAACTTCAGCATCAAAAATTACCATAAAGCTGAACCATAACAAGACATCTCCAGCACAAAAATGCCAACATTAAAACCATAACAATATATATAAATATATCTTATTGCAGTACTGTATTGTAATCGACTCTCAGAGTTCCTGTTATTCTGTACAATGTCTGTATATGAATTATGTATGCACAGTGAGTACCAATATGTGACTGGGCTGTGGTGTTCTTCAAAAGAAATGAGGAACAGAGTCTATCAATGATCTGGAGGTTATAGGAATAACACAGCTCTACGCTACCTGCCCCTGGAAGAGACCAGCATCCTGTACGGTGCTGTCTGGCTTGTTCAGCTGCTCGTAGGTGTTGCTCATGTATTTGTTCCAGAGCCGTGTCTCCTTCTCTGATGGGATATTGAACAGCGTCCTCATCTCCTTCTCTATAGTATCTAGAAAGAAGGGATTTGCCAGGCTTGCTTATTATCTTTCTGCTTAATTTGTTTTTAAACACAAAACACATTTAATGACTGACAATGTATGATATTTCCGGCAGCCATCTATCTCGTTATTTTCAATGAAAAGTTGAAGTCCACTGAACACTCATGTAGACCCTCACCTATAGTATCAGCTTTACTGAAATGACACGTGACAACATTGTCCATGTTGTCATTCTCACACAAGTTCAGCTCCAGCAAATAGACCTCCACCTTACAGTGCTTGACAAACATGCCATGCTCAACAACCTGGAGAAGAAAGAAGATATTTAGGAGCCTGATTGATAAGTGAATAGTCAAAGTAAAAAAAAAAAAACAGCATTACCTTCCTGACGATGGGTCTCTGGCCCTCAAGGCAGCCGTACCAGCTCACAAGTTTATTCCATGCCTCAGTGGGTACAAGGACATAGTCCAGCTCATCTATAAGGTGCTCTTTCAGGGCTTGACTCTCCTGGTCTTTAAGGAAACAAAAACAAAATGATGACTACAGGCTTAAAAAAAACAACTCTTTTAATCTCTGAGATTTGTGCTGTTCTCAACGCCCAATAGATGCTGGTTTAAAGATGAAAGTTTTACCTGAGAACAGCCCGGAGTTATCAATTGGTCCTGGATAGAGGCTACGTTCTCCAACATTGTACATGTCCCAGCTGTCAAATCCGACATACTTCTTCCATTGTTTGAACCACCGGCTGTCTATTAGATACCTAAAACAAATAAGTTGGTAACAGTTAATGACAAACACATCACACTTTGAGAGACACTTGATCATTTCTTTTGACACTTTAAGACTCATACTTCATAAAGCATTTTTTGGTCACCGGATGTGTTTATTATCAAGGGTTAAGAGATAATACTATGCATGCAGTTTGGACAGGCATTGCACTTAGTCTTATGCAACACTATTTCACAGCAAGGTAGTTTGACTTAATCTCCTACCAAGCGAGAATCTCCTTTAGCTAATAGGCTTGTTAGCAAGCATTTACATGGTAAGACATTAGGGTCATGGAACTCTATTTTGTTCGACCACTGTCAGAATCAATGCAAAAGCCTCAAATAGGAGGTGCCTCAAAGTACGGTGTATGATGTTTGCCCTTTAACCTGAGGTTAATTTCCCCAAACTATGCAACAGTGTTAACGTGCTTGGGGGAAATAATACATTTCAGCTTGAATACCATGGGATAGAAGTTAATCTTTAACTACAGTATCATGAAACACTTATCTACAGCTGGCTAATTTCAACAACTAGCTATATGAACATGTTAGCTGAGTAGCTAGTAGCTGACAGACATAACAAATGTGGCATGTTTTTCCCTTAGTGCCCATTTCTATCAACAAGGCAATTTAAATTATTGCTTAGCTGACATTTATCCGTTGTAAAATGTAAGTACTGTGGTGAAGCCTCTTTAATACACTTAGCTGCATTATGCCCAGGGCCTGGATGGTCTTTAAAATATGAAACAATGTTAGCCAACACAGGAAGCAGGCCAGTAAACAATTCTGTCAAGACAACTTCAACTGGCATGTCATTACAAGTATGTAACGTCATTGCCAAATATTCCTGTTAAGGGCCCATTTCCTGATAACTACTTATAAAGCTACGAGCCGGTCTAACTAGCAGGAGAACACACCATCTGAATTCAGGGCCTATTCTTTCAGCCGACTAGCCACCACATCAGCCAACGTCACTGAACTTGTCACAAACGGGCATTAACGTTTAAGAACTCTACAAATGAGCCACGCAGTTAGCAGTGTTAGTTTGGTTGTTTACGACCAACGTTAAAAGCTGTTAGTACAGGCACCACGCTTAACCGAGACATTGTAACGTCAGGCTGGCTAGCAACTGGCGTGCTAACTTGTTCAACATTAGCTGGCCAAAATGTCGGTAGCACAGCAGCTTTCGATTTCAGGCTTGCAACCATAAGTGCCGTTAGCTTGCTAGCTTTAGCATGTTAGCATTTCCTGTTTCTCACTAGCTAACGTTAGCTTAGCTAAAACAACTAGGTAACGTTTGCCGTTGCCGATTCTTACCATTCGTCGCCCTTTCTTAGAGTTGTTTTCAATAGTGACCCAATAGTCTGTTTTTGATTTTCGGTTGAAGGGGTTGGCATTTCTGCGGCTACCGGCTCGGAGTCGGAGTCTGCCGCGCCACCCGGCTCGGGTCCGCCTCCCTCGGCCATCATGCAGAGAGTCTGCCGGTATCGTGAACGCGCGAATGGATGAGGCCGCGCACTTGGGCGAGCTTCCGAGCCCTGCTCATGGGAAACGTTCTTCCTCTACGGTCAATACACAATCGAGGAGAGCAGTCGAACTGTAGCACTCCAGTGCTACTGTTCAACTTCTGTCGTCACCATCGCCACACAGTCGACCACAGGATAGGCCAGCAGTGTACCAAAAGGGCTACTTTACAAAACATCCGTGTATTGTTATTAACTCAGAGCACCTTCTGGGGCATCAACGAACTTCAGCACTGACTTCACCTTTGAAAATTCACAGCCTGAAGGATGACTGACATATTAGTCAAATTACTCGTTTGCATACCCATGGTATTTTAATGGCGCGTTCATGCCACCTCGGAATGACAGGCACCGCCCCCGTGATTACGTTGTTTTTCCGACTACCAGCGTTCACGGCGTTCACATGGTTAGGGTCATATATATACATAATAAAGGCCTTTATTATGTATATCTATGGTTAGGATGGTCGGGATGCGTGTTCTTGTTCTTCTGTTATATTGGCGTTTGGCATAACAACTTGTTGCATGACTGTCACCAACGGTTGGCCGTAGCCTAGAACGTCAGGTGTGTGAAAACCTGGAGGCCACAATCATTTGCTGCTGTTTTCTTATGCGAGTATACAAACAGCACATCGTCAGGTGTTTGTGTTATCTAATTTCATTTATACTCTTTATTGATCCCCAATGGGGAAATTACAATTTACACTCTGTTGTTATTACACACTGCACACAGGCCTGAAATACACACACACATGCTCAGATCATTTTACATGCACTAATGGAGAGATGTCAGAGTGAGGACAACGGACGGGAAAGGTCACGGATACCCCACTAACACAGAACGTTTAGGGAACGTTAGTTTCTTGTTCCCTAAACGTTAGTTCGAACCAGACCAAAAACTAACGTTTAGGGAACGTTCCCTCAGGGTTATAACGTTCCCTAAACGTTAAGGGAACCAACCAACTGAAACGTTCTCCTGTGGTTGCACTGTACCTCCACACAACGTTCCCATTTGGTTGTTTTTGGTTGTTCTGAGTGCGGTTTTGAAAATGTTTATTTTAGTTTATTTATACCAGCTCCATTTATGTTTTTGAAGTAGCATATAGAAGGTTTGCAGTCACTTGATTTAGATTCACTCAAAAATGATTGTTCTTATAAAATCTAAGTAGCAAGAGAATATATTTATTTTTAGGCTGATAACAATTTTGTTAAAAACAGTACTTTTGTGCTTGATTTCGTTTTTTTAACTGTATTATGTGAAAATACTTAGAGCAAGAATGTATCAATAGAACGATTTTCACAACTAAGAAAAAAAATCACTTCTTTCATTTCACATTTCACTTCTAACAAGTGGCTCAGTTCAGTGTACAAATCCAACCGTTACACCCCCACGCCAGTAGGGAAGAGAAGTGCCTCTGCTTTCAGGTGACCGATTCAAGTCCTGTCCTGACTTCCGTATACAACATCGGTGTACACACCTGGCAAACAGAGCAGACAAAAGATCCGTTCGTTTGGTCCCAAATTCGAACTGAAATACTGCCATTGACTAAAACATATGCTAACTACACTTCACCGACGGTGTTATAACACAAGGTAGGACGAAGATACCAAGAAAGACATTGTCGGCGGCCAACAGTAAAGACTTTTCTCCGTTCAAGACTGCTAGCCCGTATGTTAACGCGGGGAACAAGTTAGCTTTCCACAGCTAGCTATGCTGCGAGCGCTGCTAGCCCCATGGATACATCAAAGTTGGCCACATAGACTGAGCCTTCCCTCGGACATGTTTTAACCACCATAAGGAACCTGGACAACAAGGTGAGAGATTTTGGTAAACAACTTAAAGAAAGCTCCGACATGGTTGCCAGCATTATACAGCGAGTCGAGCTGAACTCAGTCGGACTCACTGAATGCACGTCCAAATTGGAGGCTGTAATTCACCATGTGTCCTATTAATACATCCATGGTATTATCTAAGGATACATCCGAGGGCTGTATGCTGTAAAGCCTGTAACGTGGATGAGAGATAAAGCCATGGATGTATTAAGAGAAGCTCTATTCACGAAACTGCAGTCTAACCTAGCACGACACAATGATTACACCTCCTTGGTTGTCTAAATACATCCATCGTTTATTTAGATAATCATGGTAAGACCTTAAGTACAGACTATGTATTATTATTTACACTTCAAATATTATTTTTGCAATCAGTACAAATTGTATGGTCTTTTATTTCAGATGAATCCATTCCACAAGCAAGAAAGCATTTCAGGACGGAGCGTGTGTCTGGAAGCCCTGTCCGTAAGTTAACATTTATGCATGAATTTAAGAAACCAGAGTCATATTTCCTACCATGGAACTACTGAAATTCAACCTGGTGCATATCACGTGACTGTTCTGATGGGTTTGTCTCTTCCTGCCCTTTTTCAGGTCAGCAGATGTTACTGCCTCCACCACCTGCATGTGAGTGTTTTTTTTGTTAATGTAACAGCATAGGTTCATCTTTTGCAATGGCATGTGCAAGAAACCTACCATAAATGAACTGACCTATATTCATATTTACTTTTTTACTGTACAGGAAACCTGCTGGTCGCCCAGTGCTGGATGGGTCTATTGTGATGCAAGCTCGGCCTGCCACTTCTTGGGACCCAGTTGAAGGTTCAGTGGCTTTGAATTTTCCATTTCCAATTAAATACAGTTTCATGACAAGGAACTTGAGAATAACATAACTTTTTTTGTTGTTGTAAACAACAGACCTCACCACACAGAGGGAGGTGAGTCATCACACATAGGGAGGCCATGGAGACGGAAATGAGAGGTAAGAAGACTCACTTAAGTTGTTCACATATGCAAGTTTATAATGTATAACAACTAAAACTAACACCATTCATTTTTTCATGAGGACATCCATTGCCCGCCTGACACAGCGGATGGATGCATTTTGAGGAGAAGATGGATGAGCTGCTCATGCTGTTAAGGACCTCCCAGTCCCCTCCCTCTGCTCCAGGCGAGGACATGTTGGTGTCGCCCTGCTCGACAGTCACCGAGCTGGAGGAGTTTGACCGGAGTCTCGGTCAACCGGAGAGGAGGATAAAAATGGTAATTAAGTGCCCTAAGATTAACGCTATATAATTGCATAAATTCAAATATCATCATAACAGAACTGACTTCTCTTACAAAATGAGATTGTACAAGCTCTCCACTTTGTTCCACATGTAAAATTTGTATTTCTATATGTTTTACAGCAACTTTTCCTGCAACGCTTGGAGGTCCGACCACAGGTATTGCAGTCCGATGCTACAGCGAGTGGCAACTAATAACGTGCTGAAAGAGTATAGCCTGCGGGGAAGAAAGGCATAGAAGGCCTTCCAGGACCTTACTATATGCAGGGTTATAACAGGCAGGTGTTATTTTATTGTTCACAGTATTATGCTTAGCTTGGCTGATAAGAGGTTTTAATTTGACTTGTAACTTTGCTTCATTTTGACTTCTACTCTAGCGGCCTCCCAGAAGAACTTCCCCACGCTGACTGCAGCAGACGTGGAGGACTTGATCGGGCAAGCGCTGAAGTTTGCCCCACACAGATGGTAAATTCAAAATGCTTCTATATGATGTGAAAAAACAGAGTTGTTAGTAAGACAATTAGTCTTGCTTTTGTCAACGTGTTGATTCTTAGTATGACATATCAAACTTTTCTTTTTAGGCCAGCTGAGAAGGACTATAAGTCAAACCATGGAGCTCTATTTCTTTTTTTTCTTTTTTTCATCCATCTTGCAGCTTGTATTCTTTTATTAAAGCAATTGTATTTAATATGCTAATATATAATTCATTACATTATCATTCCAATATGCATCTTTGCACACATTTGCACTCTACATCCCACTCCATTGTTTTCTTTTCTTATTTGTATAGTTTCTGATTATTTTTTTAGGCCTTTATTTTTTTGTATTTTGTTAATTTTATATTAAGTTTTAAATCCCATCAAGTTTGCCTGTTCATTCATTCCTGCCAATATATAATTCATTCCTGCTCATGCACAGACAGTTCAAACTAATAATAAAATTGGTACCACAGTCAGTTATTTAAACGTTAGGGGAACGTTCCCTAAAGGTTACAACGGTAGGGGGGGTCGATGTAACCAAAAACTAACGTTCCCTAAACGCCAGGAAAACTTTCCATGGGAACCAAAAACTAACCTTCAGGGAACATTCCCAGAACGTTCTGGGACCCAAAAGTTGTTACCTGGGTAAGGTGTTTTTTTATTTTTTTATACATAGGCCTATTTATGAATAATTTGAAACATGTTATGTCGGTGTATGTTTCTCAACAGAGGCATTTGTCCACAATAAATACGTTTACTGTCATTGAAATATGTTCAGTGAACCAAATTCGCCTACATCAAACGTCAGTTGTCAACAACGCGTCACTAACTGGGAAACTGTTAGCAAAATCTGGCCTGAGTTTCCCACCTCTGATTCCCACAGGAAGGGACGTGAATGATGACGTTTTCACTCGGAAAAACGTTTTTCCGATGTCCATGAACGCGCTGTAAATGTGTTGGGTGCATTGCAACAAAGAAAAGCGGGTATTGTCAAAACAGGCTTTATGCTGTACAAAACACAGAAGAATTACATTACAAAATAAACCGTCTACATATTTCAAAAACACAATATTTCAATCACACAAACATTCCTGCCAACAGCTAATCAATCAACTTTAGGCAGCTGAGACAGGACAGCTGATCTATATTTGATCTAACAAAAGAGTCATTAAAGAGTGTTAAAGTATAATTAAATAAACATAATTCAGACCTGTAAAATGATAGTGTCCCATTGTTTAAACATGACACATAAAACTGAGACAGCTAATCTAGCTGTGCATGACATCAGAAAAAATAAGCACTAGCACTATAAGTTCACATTCTTTTAACTAATGGCATACAGTTACAAGCTAATGCGTTCCAATAAGCTAAAAGCCACTACATTTCTCCCAAACATCTCCTCTCAAAAAAGTGAAATAAAGTAAGGCTTTCTAATATGCATGAGACAGCAGCAGAACCAGTGTAATTTAAGTAATTTCAGATATTCTATGGACAGGAAAGGAAATGTAACAGTACACGTACTGTAAAAAGACAAGGACGACAAATAAGTGAATGTAAACTTTGCATAACATGAAGGAATTTGTCCCATCTCTGTTGCTTCAACCAAAAACAAATCCCTGCAATGATCAAAATTCAAATTGAAGGCTCAAAGTAGAAGTGACCAGGCCATCAGAAGATACCACTTGGCAGCTCCTTGCTAAACATGCCATCGAGGTCCAGCTCTCTGCTCATCAGATCCTCCTCTACGCTCTCCAGCGCCCACTGATGGTCTGTCAGTTCCAGTGCCTCCCACTCAGCCTGAAATCAAGGACACTCATCAAATGAACAACCAAGTAAAGCCTAACCCCATTAATATATTATGCTGGAACTACAGAATATACCTTGAAAGCTTTATTTGTATCTGCAGGCATGGCCATGGCAGCACCACTCATCTGCTCCTGCATGATCCTTGACTGATCAGCACCTGTGGGGATAGCATCGCATAGCCAAAACAATCATCATCTGGGAATGAAAAATAATAATCTGAATGCAACGCTCTTTCAGCATAGATAAGGCATTACATAATTCGCCAAAGTCACAGGCTTTACTCATAAGACTGAATTGATTTGTAAATATCAATAACCAAGATGAATCTGTAGCTAAAACTTAAAATGAAAAACGCTCAGATTGTGTGTATTGAAATTAAATATTGTTCTTATGTTCATATTCCCGTGAATCAAATAACTACTTGTAGTATGCCAGGGGTTGCTATTACTGTTAAACCTTCTGAGAATCAGCATAAATAGAATACACATTTTCATGTTATAATCAAACAATCTGACATAACATAACACTCTGAAAATGATCTTAAGATGATCTAAAGTTACCATTATCTTGGCCTAGAATTAATGAGTACATGCTTCGTAGTCCAAACACGTTCAGGAAATACCATGACGCCGAGCTCACCCTAGATGATAAACACACACACAAACAGAACAAATGACAAGGTCATACACTAACTTAAGCATTCTGAGTTTAATACGCAACAACTATGCAGTCCATCTCTAGATTTTGTTTTATGTATCGAGTTTACCAGGAGGCATCCAGTGAGAGCAGCTCTATTCCTTGCTGAAGCATGGGCTTGAAGCGCAGAGTAAGAGGGAAGGGAACCTTAGCTGTGTGAAATAGAGTACAGAAAGAACTTAATATATGCTTTCCACAGAAACAATATATTATCTGGTAACACGGCAAATTAAAATTCTGTTTTGTTCATAACACATCCCGCGCCACAAGCCGCAAGATCTGTGAGGGAGCTAGATCATTACTTGTTACAAATCCTGAAAAGGTCCAGTTGATCCAGCCTCCAATGAGGATCATGGGAAGCACATTGGTGACATTTCCTTTCATCATATCTGTCAGCATGCTGGGATCTGTGAAAAGATACAGTACGCAACAAAATGCACTCAATGAAAGTCTTGCAAAGGACTGCTTTTTTTATATATATATATATATATATATATATATATATATATATATATATATATATATATATATATATAATTGATAACTGTGCACTGACTTTGCTTCTCTATAAAAAAGCAAATGTGTCACTTTAACAGTATTCTTTGATAAATACAGACATAACGCACAAAACGCCAGAGAGCTTAACTGATTTAATGACAATTTATTTTAATTTTAAATGGGCTTCTTTATGAAGGGCCACTGTGAATTATAACACTGACCACTGCATCATCATCACCTGTATATTGGTAAATAAAGGATTACCTGTCATTGGAGAGGGTGGAACAACCTTTCTTTTGGTCTTCTTGAAAAATCCATCTTCTTGATTATTGAAGTAGAACTTCCTCATCAAAAAAGACTGAAACAAAGAGAGATTTTCAGTAAACACTGTATGTGTATCTGCTGTGTGACAAATAAATGCAAAGACCAGTGTTTTTGTGTTGTGTGTGTGTATTTCGTATACAATAACTTGGACATGTGTTGAAGATGGAAGATGAAATTCCCTACCTGTTTGGGAATGTATTTTCCATTTTCTCTGAGGATTCTGCTCCGAATAAGAACCTGGCTGGATTTGGATATGGAACAACATATTAATTCACATGAATTTTGGAGTTTCAATATGGATATATAATCCCCCTCACAATTGAAGATTACGTAACGTTACCTGTCAGAAACCTGTTCTAACGTCAACTTCTTGTCACTTTGAAGAAGAATGGATACATAATGCCGAATCACCCCGACAAGAAAGGTGATGAAGACAATGGGTAACACCACCCAAAGTCGAATATTGGAGTCCAGCAGAAGCTCCGGCTCAGCCATACAGCCTGGTAACGTTAGCTTAACTGAACAACCAAAGACACAGCAAGGCAAGCGTGAGATAAAGCAGGAACGTTTAAACATAGCTTTTGTTCGTCTCAAATATTGAGGTGGCGTTCTAACTAATGTGATGCCTTTTTATTCTGTTTGCTAAATTACTAAAATGTGTCAAGCTACGACCGTGCTTTGAACCCACAGATTGAAGAGCTGTCAGTCATTTAGCTAGCTAGCCAGTGTCATTAAGATAACGTAATAATAGGTATCAAGCTAATGAGCTAATGTTTAACAACCTAAGCCCTACTTCACAGAGTAGAGACGACCGGTTCTTTAACAAACGGCAGCAGCAGCAATAATAAATGGAACCACTAACGATAAATAGCTGACGCTAGTGGTTCGCTAATGTTAACGTTAGCCAGGCTAACGTTACCTTCTTCCCTGATGCCTCGGGTCACAGTTGGCTGGAGCTGGCGAGTCGTCTTAGCGCAGTTGCGACCACTTGCTTGTTGTTTTTTCCAACTACGATAGACCCAAATCATACGCTATGTGAGGTAGTTTATTAAATCGGACAATATTTAAGAGTTTGCATCCACTGCCGCGGCCATCGCGCTGTGATGTTGACTCCAGGGAGGATGAGAGCAGATTTCTGCTTCTGCAGCTTACCCGCATCTCACTGAGACTGCAGCGCCACCCCGCGCCGATGGGGGGAAGATGTCCGCCTCAGGAAGTTCATATGGGTCCATGGCAGTGACAAGGGTCAGTTATTAAAAATTGCAATATGAGAGTACAGAAATATGTTGCTACAACCTATTGCATTCAAAACAAAAACTAAAAAAATATTGGGCATAAAAAAAATATACATTAAGTAGGCTACCAAAAGTAAAAGTAGGCTACTCATTAATTGGTAGGCTACTAAACCCCCCTGGTGACGTTTCAGAATCATAACCATACATATTATGATATTGTTGGATTATAATTATTGATGTATTTTGTACATCATTTTAATGCTGCAGCCGGTAAAGGTGACTGAATATCTTAAGTTATAATAATCAGCATCATTTATTTGTTGGGTATATTTTGTATTAATCTTAACCTGCAAAGTAACTATACTAAAGGTATTCAATTAATATAATGGAGTAAAAAAAATGCAATATTTCCCTCTGAATTGAGTGTAGCAGAAAATGAAATATTAAGTAGCCTAAAGTACAAGTAGCCTACCTCAAAATAGTAGTCTACTTAAAGTACTTGAATTAAAGTTACTTTCCACCACTGAACAGCACACAGTGAATATTAGGTGACATGTTGTATGTTAGGCTACACCTATAGGCAACAAAAGACGGTAAGGAATAGCATTTTCAATCAGTTTCTTTATTTGCTCAACAATTTAATTTGAGGTCAACACCATTGTAAATTGTGTAGGGGGATGAACTGTCCTTTTCAATGGAATTCCATTGCTAGGCAACAGCCTGATCCTTTGTTAACTTCCTGTTAGTTGATGTCATTTACACTGCAACAGGAAATCAAGTTGGAATGTTTATATCTGTGAAAATGTCTTTCCTGCTTTCCTTCTGGGAATTTGTATGCTAAAATGTATAGTGGAAATGTCTTTATTTAGTCTATATATAGAAAAACACAAAATTCAAGCCCTAGATGACAATTCAAAATATAAAAATATAATGCGTAATAAGGCTCTCGGGCATTCTGTTCACTCCTGTAGATCTTTCTCATTTAATGTTATCACTGCTGAGTCAATACATGCAGGCATGATTTACTCTTCCCTCCTATTTTGTGTCTTTTGTTTGGAGTAACGTCTTTAAATGCGCCTGTTCACATCAATGATACATTTATGCATGATAACGTTACCTCATGCAGTAATTCGTTTATAAACCCTTGGACTTTAATAGCTCAGATGTGTTTCAGCAAGAGTTCTGCTCAGGTTGAAAACTGTCTGCACATTCAAAACATAGGCCTATTCCACATATCGTATTCTAGTTTCCCGAACATTTTCAACACATTTGCAATTTTAAAAGTGACCAAAAGCGACCGTTTAAAAAAGTGGTGGGGATATGTCCACAACATCCCCAGTGTAAATGACACCTACAGTCATTTCACAGGACTACAGAGCTTTATTATTCGCTTATTTGTTCACTGTGTCCTCCCGATCAATCGGTGGCGGTAATGCGCAATGAATCTGTTTGCTATCAGTCCTAAAACAGGGAGGAAGAACAGAGAAACACTTCAAGAAAAACCCAGAAACATTCTATTATCACTGACTATCACATGCAGCAGTCTGTGTTAATAAAACGGTATGTAACACGAAATAATACGAATTTTATATTTGTTGTTTCGGCTAACGTAAAATAAGTTATTCAACGCGAAGCTAGTTAAAGCTAACGTCAATCGCGCTTTTAGCTAAACCGGTCTGCTTGCAGTGTTAGCGAAGGCCCGTTTGTTTCAGCAGGGTTATCACTGGAAAGCAGTCCGATCTGAGCGTTAAACGATCCGTAGACCAGTTACAGTTCACCTCTGAAACAGTGTGGCTTGTTTCTGTCAATCGTTTCAAATCAGGCCTTTGGTATCCCTTAGCACCTATTTTTTTTATTTCTGTAAGTAAACTAATATTACAAAGTATTCATTTCAAATTTGGTTCTTAACGTACAGTTAAAACAAATCAGATCAATTCCAATCATAAGGTAGTGCACTGTGGTTGTAAGATATTTAAAAGCTGAATATTTTAATTAAACTGTACTTGTAAAAGCCCAACTACGTACAAGAGTTGAAAATTAGCAATAGCTTTGAACTCGCCGTGCAGCACCTCAGTTTCATGCTTTGTATTGGAACTGTTGGAATTGGAATGTTAAATTGCATCGTCCCTATCAAATCAAATTCAATATCAATATCTGTGAGGTTTTCCCTGGGTGATGTTAAACACCTGCTGACAGATATTTTTGATAGTGATTTAATGGCTAATAAATTGAGCTGGGCAATATATTGATATTATATCGATATCGTGATACGAGACTAGATATCGTCTTAGATTTGGGATATTGTAATATGGCATAAGTGTTGTCTTTTCCTGGTTATAAAGGCTGCATTACATTAAAGTTATGTCATTTTCTGAACTTACCAGACTGTTGGTCACCCGGATAGCTCAGTTGGTAGAGCAGCGCCCAAATATATATATATATATATGAGGTTTACTCCTCGATGCAGCGGGCCCGGGTTCGACTCCGACCTGTGATTCTTTGCGGCATGTCATTCCCCCCTCTCTCTCCCATTTCATGTCTTCTGCTAGCCTATCAAAACAAAGGCTGAAAATGCCCAAAAAAGAAACTTAAAAAAACAACAAAAAAACCTTACCAGACTGTTGTAACTGTTCTATTATTTGCCTTTACCCACTTAGTCATTATATCCACATTACTGATGATTATTAATCAAAGATCTCATTGTGTAAATATTTTGTGAAAGCACCAATAGTCAACATTACAATATCGTTGCGGTATCGATATCGAGGTATTTGGTCAAAAATATCATGATATTTGATTTTCTCCATATCGCCCAGCCCTACTAATAAAATCTTTTGATTTTTCTACAGAGTTCCTTGTTCAAACTGGTCTCCTCTACATTAAACCATGGGAGTAGATAAAAGGTAAGATGAACATAATCCAATATGGTAGGGACACATATTCATTCTATTCGCACTGACATTTATTTTCATTTTTCAGGCTTAGTCGGGGTGAGCGTAGTGGAAGATATGGTTCGGACGGGAGGAGAGATGACCCAGAATGGCATGAAAGACGGAGTAGAGATGTTGAGAAGGATTATGATCAACTACGGGGTGATGATAGACACAGAGAGCACTTTGAGGAGCGTAGAGACCGAGACAGTCCAGAGGTGAATATTAAGGAATACCTTTGTGAGCTAATGTTACTTTCACACCTGTAACAGAAAAATACAAAACATCTTAGTTCTAAATTTAATAACAGCATTATTTTGCAGCAGAGGGGCAGAAAACGACGCAATAGTGACCGATCCGATGATGAATACGATGGGGATTATCCAGACCAGGACTTCAAAATGGAGCAGGAGGAGGAAAGCAAGACTATCATGCTGAGGGGTCTCTCTCTTCATGTCACAGAGGATGATGTAAGCTCACAAGTTTTACTGAGTCTCACTGATGGTGTGATGATGATTTAAAGATAAAGCCACACTGAGTGTAGCGAGATAAGCAGAGCTGCTGCCTTCTGGTTAAACAGAACAGCGAATCCCTTGTGAAGAGTGTGATGGTATAGTGTAGAGGCAGAGAGAGGCAGGCTGTCATCCTTCAGAGCAAAGTTCATATTTGTAAACTGACCTGGAATGGGTGTAAAGTTAGGGTGCAGAAATCAGCCACCCCTGAGATTCTTTTGAAATGGAAATAAGTGTAAATTGTACAAATCTGATGCAGCTTCTGCACTGATCCGTCTCATTTGTTGACCACATTTTTTTATTTTTATTATTAATAAAAACACGTGGGCTGGCATGACAATTGATCTTCCATCAAACAGCTATTTGTTGTTCTGAGGGTTTGTTGAGGAAGTTGAATTTGTTACAGGCGTGCAAACAATGTCAGCTGCTTTTTTGTGACCTCACTACATTAGGAAGAAAGAGGCAGCTGACCATTTCCAAAAATTGAGAAATGGTATACATTCCGGAAAAAGTGTTAGCCGTATGTTATTAGAACTTGATTGTGAAATGTTGTGCTAGGCAGAACGGTGGAGAAAGAATCTGACCTCTTCCTCAATTCTCCAGATCCGCTCAGCGCTCGAGCAGCTGCAGGGCCCCCAGCCTGTGGACATTCGCTTGATGAAGAAAAGGACAGGTGAGTGTTAAGTGTCTCACGTTCACTTCCAAGCTCTGTCTTACAACCCACTTTACCTGTTTTATTGCCATCCCTGAAAAAAGCCTCATTACAACTGTCAGAGGATGCTTTGTGTCACATAGATCGGTTTTGATAATATCACCAGGTAAGGAGGTAACTGTATCTACTATTCCTCTACCATTTTTGTGCAGACATTACATGTTATGGTAAACAAACTCTACCACCATCCCCTTGACCTTGTAAGCACCCTCCCCACCTCCGTTTTGATTTGAATTGGACTGTACAAGCCCATTGTGAGTTTGAATGTTGCACCAAAGCATTCTAACTAACACGCATCCCGTCTATATTTGAATGCTGTCTCTAGGTATAAGCCGAGGTTTCGCCTTCGTGGAGTTTTATCACTTGCAAGATTCTACCCGATGGATGGAGACCAATCAGGTTGCCTCAACAATCACCAAGTTTAGAGTTATTCTTGGAGATTAGAGCCCCAATTAACCGATACATGACCATGATCATTGAAAGTTTTGCATTTATATTACACATACAGAGCTAAAAACTGTTGGTATTTAGTTGCAGGACTGTATACTAACCTTGGTCACACAAAACTGTGATATCTGGTAATTTTCTTTGATATCACACACTTGGCTGATTCATTTAGTTTACAGCAGCTTTTTCAGACAAAATAGCCTCTCAACTGCTTAGTTTACTGTAGGTTGTGAGTTCAGTGTTGAATAACAGTATAAATGATTTTGCTTTTGGAAATGCAATGACATCTCTTGTCTGTTCTGTTTCAAATATTAACCAAGGTGCTATGCAGAAAATGTTTAGGACCTTAAAGAGATATTTTGCTGATTTAAATCCAGCTCTGTGTCATGGCAATGTCGGCAGTGTGTTTTAGATGAACGATGTTTGGCTTCCCTCCGTGGCGCAGAGCAGTGGAGCTCTGCAGAGATCCACCGGATCGGCCGACCTTCACTGC
Source organism: Sander vitreus (assembly GCF_031162955.1). NCBI lineage: Eukaryota > Metazoa > Chordata > Actinopteri > Perciformes > Percidae > Sander > Sander vitreus. The sequence goes on along the minus strand of NC_135858.1, from coordinate 13,714,264 downwards.
TCTGCTGCTGCGTGCACTGGTGCCACGGAGGGAAGCCAAACACTGTTCAGCTAAACATGCTGCCCACACAAAGATGACACAGAGCTGGTTTAAAATCAGCAAAGTAATCCCTTTAAGCTAAATAAGCCTTTTGCCTCTCCTTATGAAAGTATACTTCCTGTTTCCAGAATCCGAGTAGTTGATCAGTCCTGACTATACATTGGTTCCATAGCACATTCTGCTCCAGCTCAGTCACTTGGATAGTTTCTCATCTCCATTTAAAATCCGAAGACTGGAGTGAGACAAGGACGAGCTGGCAGCACTCCGATCCCAAACCACCGCAACAATTTTGTTTTTCTGAGAACTCATTCCCTCGTACACAGAACTGCAGCTTTCTCTCTGAACTTCACTTTCTACCTCTGTTCTCTTGCACTACCTGAGACACTCTACCTAAGCAGCTAAGAGTGTAGCCACTCTTCCCGTTCCAGCTGCTCCCACTCTTCTCTTTGGAATTTGAAATAACTGGTTGCTTTTGACTTTGCAGAATAAGTTGGTGATCCAGGGGAAAAGCATTGCAGTGCACTACAGCAACAGGAGACAGAAGTTTGAAAACTGGCTTTGCAATGCAGTGAGTGTAATTTCTAACTACTATAGTTAGAGTAACTATTTGCCTTTTGCACCAGTACAGAGTACAAGCACATTGGAATTCTTGCACAGTTTTCTCAGTCAAAAGAAGAAAAGAAAGAACCTTAATATATACAGCACATGTACTAGCTTTTATAGGTTTCACCTAGAGGTCTGTTGCACATAGACTGAACATAGGCTGTAACGGTCATGCTAGTACGACAAGTTTACATACTAATATGTAAATAAGTCGGTATAAAGTGCATGTGTGTGTTAGGTACTACATTGTGATCCCAGAATATTTCTCTCTTTTTTTTTTTTTTTCCTTTTTTTTTAAAAAAAAGACTATAACATTGTCATTGTCTTATCACAGTGTGGTCTGTACAATTTCCGGAAGAGACTGAAGTGTTTCAGGTGTGGAGCAGCCAAAGTTGGTGAGTTGTTACCCCCAACAAACCAATAAGTATAATTTGTGTTCTTCTCAGTAAGTGTGTACCTTCCACTGTGTCCCGTTCTATTTTAGTGGCTTGCTCTGAGTAATTGTAACCGATGTGTCACTCTACTTTGTCATTGCTGAGTACAGATGGGGAGTCACCAGGACTGAGTGGTTTAAATGCTGAGTCTCAACAGCCAGGAGATTACAATGGTGACAGTGAGTGTCTTTTCACCACCTACTCAAATAGTACGTTCGTTCAGTAAACATTTTCGACATTTATTCATGAATGCTTTTTTTGTTTTTGTTTACAGCAATCATTTTGAGAAACATTGCCCCTCTTTCAACTGTTGATGGGATTTTGACCATATTGGCCCCCTATGCCAACCTGTCAGCGGGCAACATCCGCCTCATCAAAGACAAGCAAACAGGACAGAATAGAGGCTTTGCCTTTGTTCAGCTCTCATCTCCCTTGGTATGTTATTTCTGTAGCCAATATGTAGTCATAATATATAAGTCAGTATGTTTGTTCTGGGGGTGTACACACATGCGACAATCTTGCATCTTCACTTGCTGTATAGGAGGCTTCTCAGCTGCTCACCATTCTCCAGAGCCTTCAGCCACCTCTAAAACTGGATGGAAAAACAATTGGTGTGGATTATGCCAAGAGTGCTAGGAAGTGAGTCATCATCATACATACATACCGTTTTATTCAGCTTACTATTAATAGAATATAAGCTCTTTTGGATCCCCACTGTGTGAACTGCACCAGTTTTATCCTCACATAGTATAGTTTTTTTATTCATTTGTTTTGCACTAAAAATTAAATTAAAATGTGATCACTTATTATAACATTTACATTTTGTAATCATATTTTGCTGAAAGGTGCCTATTTAATCCTGCAGGCAGGTTCCGTATTCAAATGCAAGAATAGTTAAAGCAAATTAAGGGCTCATTTTCATTCTGCTTGAGCTGCAAAATGTGTCCGTTCCAGAGACTCAGCGCAGCCTGATGGGATCAGAGCAAGTGCTCTTTCTGTTGCCAGCACAGCCATTGCTGCCGCTCAGTGGTCATCCAGCCAGGTATCAGGGTTTTACTTGTGCTGTTCCGTATTTCTAAGTAATTTGAATTTGTTGCACTTAAAATTCCCTGAACTAAGTGGTGTGACATTAAAGTAAGGCAAAGATCACTTGTGGGCTGACCTGCTAAAAGGTGGTATGAGTACAAACAAATGTGTGAACCACTGGGGGGGGGGGAGCATTTTAGTGATTTTTTTCCCCCAAGGACTGTGGTGTTTTGGCACGAGTATGCAGATATATTTGTGTTATTATTATGATTTATCAAGACCGAAGATGGTTATGTGTATTATTTCATACATCCTTGCAGGGATGCCATCTTTAAAAGTAAGGAGACTTAAGCTACATCAAATGATTCCCTGTAATGTAAAATGTTTGCTGTTATAATGATCGAGAAAAAAAACCCAGCATACAATTAGCTTGTGGAAGTTTGTTTTCTCTGCTGTCCACAGTTTTATATGGGGGGGATCAGAGGGACCTAAACCTTTTGAACTAGTGAATCAAAGTAATGAGATGAAACGACCAGGAAGCTACAAAAAAGCTGCAAAGCGGGGTGTTAGTTCTCAGACTGGTCGTCGGTGTTAAAAACATTGACATTACAAGGAGTCATGCACATTTTAATATTATGTGTTTTAAAGGTTAACTGATTTTACACATTTATTTGCAAGATATTGACTCAGTTGCAAATGCAACTTGGCATGTTTTAATTAGGGTTCTTGTGTGTTGTTACTGACTTTGCTCTCATCTCTGTACATTGCTGTAGTTACAGCAAGGTTCAGGTACCACCTCTGGTTACATTGCTCTTCCAGAGGGCTATGCACAGCAAACACAGGTCAGTTCACAGTCTACCTTATTATGACAGTGACTACAACGAGAAAGCCCAGTGATTGACATACTATTTTTTTCCCTGTGATGTAGGGACAGAGTTATCAAGTGTGGCAGCAACAGCCTAAAGCATTGGCTCCTGCTGTTGGAGATGGATTACTTGGAGGTAATAGGAGGTGTCATTCACTCAGAGATATTGTGAATGATATTTATACTAAGGCTGGGGTCGCTAATCCATCATTACCAACTGTTTTTAGCTCCTCCAGGAATAAAGACGTTGATCCCTTCAGCTGCAGGTGTGGTCATATCCCCGACGACTCAGGTTTACCAACCTGTTATTATCAGCCATCCTGCCATACAGGTAGACCGTGTATTACCACGGCATTTATGTACTTCAAACACAACTACTAATTTATAACTCTGGTGTTGTTTGGTGGCTGTAAATGATCATGATTTCCCCCCCCCCTCCCCCCTCCTCACTCTCAGTCACATAAGTTAGTGATGGCTGTTGATGCAGCACAACAGACTGCTAGTGTTTGCACTGCACCACTGCTAACACCAGCGGCTGCCACTGTTGCAACTGTTGTCTGTGCTTTCCCAACTGCTAACACAACAGGTGAGATCAGTTAGCTACACAATGACTCCTCTGCACGTGAATTAATAGATCGACCTTAGATTCATTTTATGTGATTTGTAAAGCATGTTTTGTTGCCTCTTTTTGTATCTGAAGCTGCCCCTCACACCTCCACATACCAGTATGATGAGTCTTCAGGTTACTATTATGATCCACAGACCGGCCTGTACTATGATCCCAGCAGCCAAGTATGTTCCCTGTGGTCTTACTATATGTGCAGAATATACTGCCAAACACTATGTATTTGTATGTCATTTTATCCAAAACAGTTCATACAGTTTTTCTTGCGCTTACTATGAATAGTACTACTATAACTCGGAGACTCAGCAGTACCTCTTCTGGGACAGTGAGAAGGAGACGTACATCCCTGCACCAGCTAAATCAGACATGAGCACACAACAGGTGTCAGCGAACAGCTCCTCAGCCCCAAACAGTGAGGAGCCCAAAGAGAAAAAAGAAAAGCCCAAAAGCAAGTCTGCTCAGCAGGTAAATGCTACTATAAAATACGTTTATTTTCTGTGTGCCTCATATCTTGTCATTTAAATATCTACACTGGCTGTTAATACAATTGCAGATCGCAAAGGACATGGAGCGTTGGGCGAAATCCTTAAATAAGCAAAAAGAAAGTTTTAAGAGCAGTTTGCTTGGACCATCCAAGGAGGAAGAGAGGAGAGAGTCTGCAGCTGCCGACGCAGGTTTCTTCCTCTTTGAGAAAAAGGTATTTAGCAGTCACTACTAAGCCTAAGTATGTTTTGCATTGGATTAGTGTCATAGCATACTTGAAACCGTACTAATATAGACAGAGAGGGCTAACTGGGAAGTCATTCAAATTCATAATTTTCATTAAAATTTGTGTGTGTGAGTAAGAACTTAACCAATGGCTTCAAACCAGTAGCTATTTATTAATAACGAACATAGAGTAAGGGACCGTCCTTTGTGTTGTGGACAATCGTGTAATAATATAGCTTACATGTGTTATTTGTTGATGAGATTTTGTTGCTTCCTTTTTTAGCAAATAGGAGGTTTTGAGATGCCATCTTTAATGACTGAACAATTCAAGATCACAGAGCAGGAGACTTCAGCTAAGGTTTGTTTGTGCCTTTGCCTTTATTTCCCCACTCTACAATATTAATGATAAATAAATCACTTATGCATTTTCATATTGCAGAGTGGTCTGGTTGCTGCTTACAACGGAGACAGTGACCCAGAGGAGGGTGGCTCAGATAGAGCAGCGGATGAGGAGGGAAAAATAACCGACTGGAATAGGAGGGTTTGTCTGCTGTGTCGACGGCAGTTCCCCACCAAGGATGCTCTGCTGCGTCACCAGCAGCTCTCAGACCTTCACAAGGTGAGGATGGTAAAACAGCAGGCGTTTAATCTGCAAGTAGCTTTGAATATTCTGGGCGCTGCCATCTGTTCAACCTATAAAGCTTCAATGCAAAATGGAAAGGACACTTATTGATCTTATACTGTCTTGAATATAATGTATATGTGAGCAATTCAAGTTGCTTTCAATTGTTTAAGCAAAACCTGGAAATTCAAAGAAGATCAAAACTCACAGAAGCTGAGCTGGAGGAGCTGGAGAGAAAAGAAACGGAGGTATTTGGCTCAAGAATGTACATCCATATCAGTGATTTTTGTTGTCGCAATGAGGACACTTTGAATAAAGTTTCATGGTCATTTTAAAAGCTGAAATACAGAGACAGAGCTGCAGAACGAAGGGAGAAGTATGGCGTTCCTGAACCTCCTGCACCTAGAAAGAAATTCTATCAACCGCCAGCCCCAACAGTGTAAGTATAAGAATTAAATCTCACTGCAAACATTTGTGAAATTTCCGAATTTTCCTTTTTTAACGTCCCCCGTCATTCACCTCTAACAGAAACTACGAACAGCCCACCAAAGATGGCCTTACAAGTGATAACATCGGGAACAAAATGTTGCAAGCGATGGGCTGGCAGGAAGGCAAAGGTCTGGGGCGACACCAACAGGGCATCACTGCTCCCATCTCGGTGAGGAGGCCAACAACATTATTACCATTTTACTTCAAAATAACACTCATCTCCCTACCAGCTCCTAACAGATGGGAGTATGCATGATAATATGTTCTTTTCCACTCCTAAAGCAATTAGCACTGTTACCTGAGGACTGCCTGCGTCCAATCTGTCTCATCTAATAACCGTCCTTTCCCCCATAGGCTTCATTAAGGACCAAGGGAACGGGCTTGGGTATTAAAGGAAGCTCATATGAACTCTCAGCATCTGACACCTACAAGGATGCGGTTCGTAAGGCCATGTTTGCACGCTTCAGTGAGATAGAGTGAACTGGAGAGAGAAAAGTAATCATACATACATACACAATCATAAATATGAATTTTGTGGCCAAGTAAAAGTGATTCTACTGTAAAAGGTTGATTTCCCTGCCGCACCACTCCCCTTCGCTCAAACTTGAATTTCTATCTTCTCTTTGTATATAAAATGTAGCTTTGTTTTATATAGCTAGCGATATGTTTTCAGTTGAATGAACATGTAAATTGTATAGTATTTGTGCATAAAATTAAGTGGACCATGCTGGTTTTGTTTCTGTGAAAATCTAAAGAATCAATGTGACAATTAAACCAGACCATTGTACTTAACATTACTTATCTGCAAAATGTTTTTTCCCTTTACCGGAAAAGTCTTGTTATGAAAAGAATAACATAATAGAAAATGGACCACACCGTTTTTTAATCAACATGCAGCTCAGTGAGGCCACTGAGTTGCATGTTGATTTTATGGCTCGAAGCCGCATCCTGAGTTTCTTTAATGACTTGGATATGTAGGCTCAGAACTGGAGACAGTATCCCTTAGACATCCCTTACAGCTTCAGCCGCAGCTATGCTTTTGTTGTACAGTATGGTCCATAAATCCATGCATAGTTGTGCTTTAAGAAAATAGTTTACTGTATCTGTAACTGTACCCAGCTGTCAAATTTATATAAAATGTAAACATAATGACAAGGTCCTCTAGCCTGGAACCTCTTGTTCTCTGTGGTCTTGAGTGATCCAATACATCCAGAATTGAGTCTAACTGCTGCACAGGCTAGTTTGAAATGCTTATTCAATTTGGTATGAATATAGTACGGGTTCATCATACAAAAGCTGGAACGATACCGGACTGATACTTATTCTCGGGTCATGCTGAATCTCCATCTCTCAGCCACCACTGGATATGCTGTCCATTATTTCTGCCAGACCCTATATTGGCTGCCTTCATATCCTCTTTCCTGAGGCTTAATGGCTGACATGTTTTATCATCTCTCGCTTCATGTGGAATGCCAGTGATTTGGAAGATGCCCCACAAAATCTTTGTCATGTTCGTGCTCATTCCATCTCTCTGCTATTTCCTGGAAGAACTGAGAGCTAGCTTGAGGATAGACTAGTATGTGAAGCCACTAAGATACCATACAGCACAGTAGCTCCTGCCACCTTAATGGCTGTGTGTTCCTAATTCTTTAACTCTCTAATGACTATGTCCAAAGTGGGGTTTTGACTTGAGAGATGTCATTATAGAGCTAATTATATAATAATGACTTGCGTTGTCCCTGTTGTATTTCCTGGTGTTTTAAATGCATAAATTCACTCTCATCCCCGTAGCTAAGGGAAGAAATTTCTTCAACCTGTCACTATTTAAGATTTAAAAAAAAAAAAGGCAGAAACCTTACAAAGAATCCATAAAAATGTTCCTTCTGGTTATAAACATTTATCTAGAAAATATTTGCTTCCAAAACACACTTTTTGATGATTTATGCTGATAATTTGAGCGCCTTTTATGTATAATTGCTTGTCATATCAAATCTTTTCTCCATCTTGCTTTGATTGTAGTTTTATATCTGTGCAGCAGCCTCCCTCACACTGCCTGTCTCACAGTGAAATGATGATGTCATCACTGCTGTTGGGTACAGGGTAGCGGGAGATTAACATCACTGCTGTTGGTTCATAATACAACTGTTACAATGGTACAGCTTCAGGGTAATTTTAAAACATCTCCATTTGTTTTTCCTGAAGAAATCTTCCCCTTTCGCTTCAATCAGGATCTTGTGCATCATACCAGGACAGGTGGCATGGAAAGGCAGGATGCCAGAGCTCACCCAGGTCTCCTCTTGAGTGACAGCCAAACGTCAGTGCAGTGTAACTAACCTTGAAGTAGCACATTGACATATTTGATCTTCCTGTTGATTAATAACTCGGCACAAAATTAACTATGCTCACTGTCTCACAGGGACACTTTGTAATGCATACTTAGTTTTCACTATGGCAGTGGCAGTGGCTCAGCTTTCCAGAATCTGTGTCAGTTGACTAAGCCATTTTACATAACACAGTCAGTGGCCACACTGAATACCATTTTGAAAGGATGAGGTTGGCATGTACACATGCCCCAAATGTATAGATAATGTTATATAAACAGGATTTCAGCAAATGCACTTTTAGTCAGAGAAATTTAAGTTCAATCATATCGAACAGGCCTTATGTCCCTGCTTTTGTCATGCATTACTGTGCCACACCTGAGCAGGTTAGATTACTTAAATAATGGGATTTTGCCTCACCAAGTTAGCATTATGTCTTTCCTTTTACATTTCACCCCTATAACAGACCCTCTAACTCAATCTTGCTGTCTACATTGACATAGAAAACATGCAGAAAGATCTGAAATGGCTGAAGTTACACACAGTGTCGTTTTGTCCCTGACATAGTGGAAGCAATGTTATGTGGAAATAAATGGGATGATACGTTTTGTTAAAACATGATGAGCAGTGACAAAAAAACAAAAACAAGAAGTGCATCATAAGGCAAGCTGCAGAAAACTGGAAAGAACGTGAATGTGACAAGTATGACAAGAAGAAGGTTATGACAAAAAAAAATTGGACATTTGGGCATGAACCTGAGGAACCTCTGTCCATTATCTGCTATTATAATAATTTTACACCATCTGATAAAGTTCTTATAACAAACGTTTGCTGTGAATTAAGTCAATGTTGTCCATGTAAACAGGGAAGCTTTTCATGGAGAAGCCGCACTGATCCAAAGGACATGCTGTACAGTGTTGTGTTTGTCTACATCTGAAATGTTTGTGTTCCTTTCCTCAGGGATCTAAAAGGAAATACATCTAAGTACTATACTCGGAAAACAAATGACAAACAGAAGAACCCACACTGGTAATGCACGTGTTTCATGCAGGCAAGTCCCTGAAAACTCTGGCCAGCTGTCCAAACAGGAGAAAACTGAATTCAATAACTGAGGAACTTATGAGCCACACATTAATTTAGAAATAGTTTAGATGTCTCATAAAATCTCAGAATTCGTAAAATGAGGTATTTCTACTGTTTACTCATTATTCCATAAATGTTTGGAATATTTCTCCCATGAGGTCCTTAAGACAACGTTGTGATACCATCTAGTCAAGTTTGAGCCTGAATGTTATTAACCATCAGGGTATATCTAAAGATATGTTGTTTTTTTATATATTGATAGTCAAACTAATGATGTATTCTCTTGATATAAGTGTTGTTTTGATGATCAAACTTTAATTGCATGGATGAATATGCTTTATCCTCTGTGGACTATGAATGTCTGTACCAAATCGAATGCCAATCCATCCAATAGTTGTTGAGATATTTCAGCCTGGACCGAGTGGTGGACTCACACCTCAAAATGACATTCATTGTGATAGTGATACTATAACAAAAACTTGCTCAAATCAATGATAATTTGAATTTACCACTGATTGGAGCAAGGTCCACATTAAATTAAAATTCCCAAATGTATTTCTTTGTTAATGAACTTCATTGTAACCATGGTAAACACAAAACAACAGAATATTTTATCAACACCAGAAGAAATGTCATCAATGTAAAAGTTTTAGTCCATGTGTAAGGGAGAAATAATTTATATTGAAAGCTAAACCAAACATTTATTCTAGAATGTCTTTTTCTTCATCTTTATACTCCGTTTCGCCCTGACCATCTTCCCTCTTTGGGCCTCGATGTTTCTGCTCCCTCCTGAAAGGGCTAGTCATGATCCTTCAGGGAATTCCTCCCGCAGAGAGGAATAATGCTCAGGATTTCTGTGTGTGTGTGTGTGTGTGTGTGTGTGTGTGTGTGTGTGTGTGTGTGTGCGTGCGCGCTAGAGTGCAGGCTCTTTGATGGCAAAAGAGGAGGATGGGCAGGTGGCCGCCCAAGTATGTGTTTATGTGTGTAGGAGAGGAGACACTTTGTGAACTTCTTCTGTAAAAACTTTCTCAGACGATTGAAGTCTGCCGATAATAACAAACATCGTCCCCCTAGTATGACAGATGTCTCCTCTTGATAAATGCTTCAGAAACTCCCTGATTACTCAAGCTTACTGCGTCATTATCTAACAATAATAACAATGCCATTTTGTTTTCAACTGATGTGTCCTATTGGTGTTGAAGTTCAAATGAAATTGTCTTCTGTACAATGAAATTAGAGGATTTTTTTTTTTCTCCCTAAATGGTGCTTTTGCATGACACCTTGCATGTCAAAGGATCCATTTCCATGGCAGTTTAAATATTTATATCTGCTGAAGAAGGCAGTGTTATATGGTTGAAAGCTCCATAAAATAATCTAGTAAGTAAACCTTAAATTGGGATTATAAAACTACAATTTCCCAAGGTTAAGAAAGAACTGTCATGCTTAACTTAAAGGCAACACAGACAAGTGAAATCATAACTCCGGAATGAGCTAGTGGCTAGCTGGGTTTGTTTGCGCAGAATATTATTTCGATTTTTAAAAATCACAAATGTTACAAAAAAAAGGTATACATTATATGGTTATAAAACATTATTCTACATCCAAATAACCTAACCCACATAAAGGGAAACCAATGCTGATGACGTAGACTAAAAATGAAACAACTGTTGTACATATTTAATATGAATCATATTCCTCTCCTCCTCCTTATTTATTAATTGTATTCATGTAAACAAACCTGATCAACTGAGCAGGCATGTAATTTTCTTTAACACCTACAAACTGACTCATACCTGTACCTCCCAAGGCACCGTGTCAAGTGTTGTCAGTGTAAGCTGATGTTCACACAGCATGATTATGAGTCACCATCACACTCAGTTCACAAGGCATTAATAAACCTTCACCAAATTGCCTATGGTCCTACATAAAGCACCTTCTCACTGAAACCCCAGCTCTCAGGTAATTGCATAACCACATCATTTCTACAGCATAGCTATTTCTTGCTCATCCATGAGTGGGCCATGGATAATCACATGGTGACTGGCATCTCTTCCATAAATGATGAATGCACTAGAAGATTGACCTTAATTGAGTTTGATTGCTGCATCTTCCAGCAGGGCTCAGCAAAATAAACTGAATGGGTTTAGTGGTCTATGATGACATCTTTTCTCCTTGTTTCTCCTAATGATCTAGATGGTGTGGGCTGTGGAGGGTGGACAGGAGGCCACAAATCAAAAAAAGATAGGGACATTTTTTGTTAGGGTGCAAGATAATTTTAAACTGTTTAAAAATAGTTGGCAAATTGTATTTTGTTCAATTTTTCATGACCTGCCTTTGAAAAGTCTTCATCCACTTATTTACATTCACCAAAGTCATAAGGTCTTATATTGTTATGCAGGTTTTCCTGACCCCCTAGAAGTCACAGACACCATTGTTTTCAGAAATCCATTCAAAGCTGTTGCGGAGGCTGTACTGCTTTCTTGGTGTAATGCACCGGGTACAATAGTGTGTGTATTGCAGTTTGTACAAAGATGACTTAACCCTTTCTTTATGAATACGTCTTTTCGTGAGAGCAAGAAGGAAACTGCTTTTGATCAACAAATCATAATGAGTTTTTGTGACTAAAAGACTGTGTTGTCAAAAATAACAGTAATAAAATGATGTTCAAAATAGTGAAAGTGCCATTGAAATTATCATATATCGAGCAAGGTCCTCATTAAATGTTAATGTGTTACTTAATCTGTATTATTCTGTATAAATTTTACTAGGTTGTTAGTTTCATAGGGTAAAAGAAGAATCTGTCTGATCATTATGCACATTAACAATCTCCTGCCAACTAACTGCAAGTTATTTCCATTTACCTTTTGTGTGCCTTTCATAGCAATGTTTGTCAGTTGGTTGGTCAGTCAATCCACCATTTTGGTCTAGATTAAAATAACTCCAAAACTAAAACAGAAAACAAAATCAGTTTGTTCAATACTTTGGTTTTTGACTAATGAATTTCCAATCAGCCTCAGCAGCCTCTGTGTTTAGAGCTGTGTAGCAAATGTTAGCATGCTAACATGCTAAACCAAGATGGTTACCATGGTTAACATTATACCTGCTAGATATCAACATGCTAACATTGTAATTGGGAGCATGTTAGCAAGGTGACTTTATGATTTAGCTCAAAGCTTTGTGCCAAATTAGGCTGCAGCCTGGCAGAACCACTAGCATGGCTGTAGACGTTTCTATTTCTTTTTGTTTTGATATGTTTTTGTGTGTGAACAAGCATGTATTACTATCTGGAATAAGTATTTTGTGCAATGGGTTCAGTGTAGTAAGCTACTTAAATTACCAGTAATAGGCTCAGAGGACCCTGACATATGAATGTCATTTGTGAGCTAAAATACATTAATACATTAATTGCTGCCATACTTCATTAGTCATTTAGCAGCTCTGCTAAGTGGTCATCTAACTTGTGCTGTTGCAGACCTTTTGTACACCCTGTTTCTATGGTTACACTTTGCTGTGCAGTGTTCTTGGCAGTCAGAAAGTCCTCTGGAGCACTATGCATGCATCACCTTTTAAGCTGACAGATAGGTGAGGCAAGGTGAGACTGGTACACACCATTAAAAGAAGAAAGAACAGGGGGAGTTCATACAGCTGAATGAAAACGCTTTGCCTCCAGAACCAGTTGCCAGATGTCCTTTGCGTTTACCCTCACCTCCTCATTAGTTGACAGCGCTTAACTTAGCATACCAATGTGTTATTTGTGAACAGGAATAGGAACAACCAGAGGATAGTGCTCTTAAAATGAAACCATAGATTAAAGCAAATGCACTTGCGATTCTGTCTTTGAACTATTAACATACATCTGTTGAGCTCCTCTGCTGACCCCTGGGATGCACCAGCCACTTTCTCAGCATCTCTGGCCCTTTCCTCTATGTGAAGCCATTCCCCACTATGTCAACCTCAGAGCCGATGCTGAGCTTATATGTCCCAGAGGTTAAATGTCCTCTGTTTTCCACAAGGTCAGGTTTACTGCCACAGCTTCAAAGGAAATTGTGCTTTCTGGTTCATTCTGGGCTGAAATGACAGAATGTCATTTGCGAGAGAAAGTGTAAAATGTCTCATGATTGTAAATGCATTTGGAAAAAGATAATGCACGTTTGCAAATACAGGTAGGCTGTGTATATGTGCGTGTTTGTACGCAGGTTGGGTGGTTGGGTATTTAATGCCTTATTCTCTATAGATAATGTGCCCGCCCGGATGAGGGAACCTGATCTAATTTGACTGCAGGTGTGTGTGTCTTCCTCGCTTGAATAGAGCTAGAGCAGAGAGAAAAGAGACAATCCCCGGAGCGATGTGACATCAAAACGCGCTACCACCGATGACCTAGAAAAGGAGCGTGCGTATATGTGCGTAAGCAACAGTGAGCTTTTGTGGCACATGGCTCAGGCAGCTGTTTACGTTGTTGATTGCGTGTCAAAAAATAGTATTGCAATTGGTTCGATTTTCCTTAAAGGCCCGGGTGAGTTATATGTTTGGAACGAATTTAAAGGGAAACAATCGAGTAGATTAAATAAATGCATGATGCGTGTGGTCTCCTCGCGACCACTCGCTATCTCATTGTCTCATAATGCGCGCTCAAGCACGACGATAAATCCATGAACATGGAATTTACCCCGCCACCATCCCTGTGTGAAATGTAAGTTACATTTCCAACAAGTTAAAAGCAGTGGGGATGACCCTTTAACCGACCGAAGATATCAATATAGCGCGGGTCATCATTTCCAGACGATTAAAAAGGCGCGTGCCAAATAGGGGGCTCTCGTGTCCCTGCGCGCGCTGGCTCCGCAACATACACACAACAATAATTTGATTGGGGTCGCTGTGCGTGCGGTAGGCGGAACCCGGGCTCTCTTCACATCCCACTTTTGAGAAGATTACGATTACAATTTAGTGGAAAAAAAACACATGACATTAACGCAGTTTGGAGGGAAGGCGGACGGACGTAGCGGGACAGAGGCTGGAAGACACTGCAAGCGGAGGCAAGATCTGTGTGGTGATATTTGGAGTTGGATGAGGACTCGGGTACTTCTCTGGTAAGGCAATTAAAATGCGATTGTAAGTTTTAACATTGACGTCTAGCCCTCACGACGCATTTCAACTTACCAACGAACATGTTTTTCACAAATATGGGGACTTAAATATTAGACTACAAAGAAGAAACGACGCTCCTTGAGCGTGTATGTGCAACATAACCCCGCATGCTAAATCCGCGTGTGACATTTAGCTAATGGGAGTAATTAATGGAAGTAAAAGTCAAGTCAAGATAGCGTTGTTAAGGTTGTTTCATTCAAGCGAAATGCAAGGTCCTCGGTCGCCAGATAACCAGCCGTAGAGAGGTGACATTACAAACCGTGCACTTGATCTTCATGGGTAATAGTGCTCCCATTTGGACTACACAGACCCCTTTTTTATAAATGCTTTCTTCTTTGGGGCTTATCTTAGAATCTGTAGAAATCGTTTACACCACTGGATAAATGTTTCCTCTGTTTAGAGTGAAACCTCATATTAAATCATTCATTCCAGTGATACCCTCTCAACGTGATCAAGTTAGTGAGATTAAACTTGGGCATTGGAGGGACATACTGGAAGCTCCTCAATGACCCTTCTTCTTAGTATTTTCAAATGACCAGCGTATGCTCTCCAAACTGAACACTTAGGCCACTGAACGTATGGCACTGAGGACAGGGAATGACATTGTTGAGAATGCACGTTTGAGGCATTCAGTGGCTGAGTTGCTACGGCTTTAAAGCATCATTTTTCTATTGCCCGTTCTATTTTTAAATCGTAAGCGAAGCATCCACAGCTGTCTCACACCATGTCACAGCTCGGCTACAGGTGCCATCTGGTCTTCATGCTTGGTGATCTTGCCTAGTCTAACTGACATACCCAAGCTTTTGGTGGGATGCCAAGTCTAAATAGGAAGAGACCAACTCATCCCTTAAATAATATACACATACAGATATATATATTTATCTATATCTGATGTTATTGGCAGAGGAAAATGCTGCTTAGTTTGATTGGTCTGATTTAAGGCGATACATGTAATAACTGAAGTGTCAAACATGCACATAGTAAATCAGATTTCTTGAAAAGGCAGGTATATACTCATAAAATTACATTGAGCAAATATATTTATTTTCCAGCTAGGCTAGGCGCAAAACGTCCGTTGACATGATAAAACTCTCCACAGCAGCATGGTTTCTGGAGTCACCTGCAGCAGGCAAAGTCCCCAGTCATTCACTACTCCACGATGAGTCACCTCAAGGGCTTGTGGGCAGCAGGTGAGACTATGACTGCTAGACTTTACAGTCCGGAGTTGGCGAGAGCTCACGTCTGGCCTGCTTGGCCTCTGCCATTATAGTTGACTGATTCCTCTCTCTGGCTTGTAGTGGGCCCATGTGCTGCCTCTCTCCAAACCCCATCACAGAATGAAATCACGGTGTGAACACTGAACAGACTGATCCAGCCTCAGCCAGCGTGTGTGATTAACACCTGCATCTGTGTGATTCAGATTGTATCTTTGTACATGTATGAGAGTGAAAGAATGTGTCAGGTGATATGTGTGGTCATGCACATGCATGTGTGTACACCGCTGAATATTGGAATAGAGATTGAAAAGATATTGTGAAACAAATGTCAACGCCCCAGCGGTTGATTACAAAATGTATCGATTGACAGGGAAAGAGGTTAGACTTCAAAGAGAAAGAGTATGTCAACACCCCGGCGGTTGATTACAAAATGTATCGATCGATGAAGGAAAGAGGGTAGAGTTCAAGGAGAAAGTACCGAGCGCTATGCAACAAAGGGCACAGACTCATTCACAACTACTGTAGTAGATCACATTCAAATCATGGCCAGCAGTAAATAAGCTATCAATAGTCTCCTTAGTATTTGTTCTTAGCTTTCAATCTCAGGTGAGTGGATGAGAAAAGTTCATGGCTCCTTGTCCTACCTCTTCTTTTCTTCACTATTGGATGAGACATAGACACAGATATCCACTTAGTTCCTATTTGATTTGATCAAAGCTCTGTGTCCATGTGAAATATTCTTAACCTGCAGCAGTATTGGTTTACCTCTGCAGGAATAAAAAGAAAACATGAAGGGATTGTTCAGTTCAGTCAGTTAGAATGCAATTTAGTTCACTGTGAGAAGAAATGAACGCCCTGCTGTGACTTTGTCGACGGTATTAAACTATGAAAGGACACAAGCTTTTGTCTGGACTTGAGGTTTTACAGGGATTTGATTTTGGCCTTTACAAGGCAAACAGAAGTATTACCTTAACTCAATCCCTTTCACTGATTACAAAATCATCAATCAATCAAATATATATACAATATGTTGTATTTCCACAGTCAAAGTAATATTTTGTCAGTAGATAGATGATCTGCTTTGTGGTTTCGAAAGACTGAAAAGGATAGGATAACAAAGCCTAGGCCCAAAGTTATATCTATCCCTTTGAGGGCAAGCAGGCTTATTTTATTGTCCGTAGTCATTATCCCAGTATTTGTACATATTCTACCCGTCAATTGTTTTTTTGAAAGAGTTGTGTGGATTGACGGATATCACTGATTAAAAAAATGCAGGTTGCATAAGGTTATACCACTCATCTAACCAATAGGCTGGCATTTATCCTAAGTAGGAGAAATTATTATACCCTCAACACTTTGCTGTCCAGTTATCAGCAGTAGATTGAGCAGAGTCTCACATCCATGTCTAATGGGAGCAGCTGATTTATGTAATTGAAACTTCATATTGGCTGAAAAATGTACATGCACTGTTTTATCAAAGTGGGACTGCATGCATTATACCATATCCATCCTAATATTGCAGTGGTTCCTCAAAGGGTCAGTGTTGATGAGCTGTGTGCAGTTCAATTGAAGAGTAATTGTTTTTCATGATTGATTGATTACGCCCGAATAGATCAAGAAAAGCAAAGTTTACCAAAACGTTTTATTCCCAACACCCAGGATGGGAACCACTGCCTTAGTGCATTTCTTTCATGTGTCCTCCTCAGGAGGAAGTCGGAGTAAAAGGGTTGGTTGGCGTGTCTTTCTTGGTTCTTGTATGGCTTGATTAAATTGCCAAAGACACTTCAGAAGGACAGATAGAGGAAAGTCTCACTATTGGGCCACCATAGAAAGTCCAAAGGATTTATACAATCTTCTGAATCTCAGCTAGAGTGGAATTTTCGCTCATTATTCATCGTTGGCTTGTTGTACTTAGCACAATTCTTAGTTCTATAGAGATTTGATACTTAAGCCTTACATTGATCTGCTTACAGCCTGCTGTGCTCAGGAGTTCTCTGATTGGGATTTGGACATCCATAGTGCTGCTACAGCATGTGACAGAGTCAGCAGTGCAACATCCACCCTGGTGGTCAAACACTGTGTGTGTTGTACTTCCAGCTGAATGAATGCATTCGCCCCCACGGTGCACTTTTTTTCTTTTGCTCTCCTCCCATGTGATGAGGAGGAAACAGGAAAGATGGTACTTTGTTTTAGGGCGCATGATTGAGAGAAGACAGAACTTGCATTGAACAGTGTGATGTTGAGGGAGGACTGTCTGAATGGAAGGCCGGTTGGCTGATTGCATCCTGTCCTATTGTTTTAACTAATATAACTGTCATACGGTTTCTGTGTTGAGGTTGTGTCATCGCTGTCTTTTTTTTTGTTCAGGCCTTAGACAATCTGCTTATGGAGCCGCTGTCCAAATTAACCACAGCTTACTATCCTAAGAAGGAGACAATCGTATATGCTTTTTTATCAAGTAAGACCTGTTAAGTAAACAAATAGATCTACAACAATTAGACGATTAATCGATCAAAAAGAAAATCAATCTGCAACTATTTTAATAAACGATTAATCATTTAAGTCATTCTTTAAGCACAAATGCCAAACATTTAATGATTTAAGGTTCTCAAATGACAATTTGCTACTTTTCTTGGTCTTCCATTACTTACATTGCATATTTGGGGTTTTAAACTGTTAGTTGGACAAAACAAGATATTTGATGACGTCACCTCGTGCCCTAGGATAATGTGATTTTCCACTGTTTTCTGATGTTTTATAGACAAATCATTGAGAAAAAGAACTGAATTGTAATCCCACGTGGGCCAAATGTTTGGCGTGACACAGAAAACAAATAAATGAATGAATGATGATACTGATGAATTGATAATAAAAATAATGGTTAGTTGCAGCACTATAAACACGGACTTCTTAAAGCTAGATCTTACACATTGGTCCAAAGTCCAGAGCCTAACATTGAGACGAAACATGGGCGGAGGGCTTTTGTTTCATTGTATGCCCGAACTAAGTGAAAACCAGGTTTTTCTTTTACACAACGTTTAAAGGAATACTTTGATTTGTGTGTTCAAGTATGTTCCAACCACTCATAGGTTCTCCCCAACAAAGCCAAATACACTCCAAAAGTACTGTATTTAGTGATGTACTTATGATGCGACGATTGTTTGAAATATACTGAACATACAGATCAGTGGCGTAGAAGTGAATAATTCTGCAGGAGTGGTTTAAGAACTATCCATCCGAACTTAATTGATGAAACGGAAAGGCTGATATATATTGGCTGATCTTAATTCATTGCAGATATAACGGTGTCAGCGGATATTTCATTCGATAAATGACAAGACATTGAAGTACAGAAATGCCAAAAATATGTTTTGAAACAGTCACCATTTTATTGTTTGTCCACCAGAGTATTGACACATGTATTTTTATTTTATTTTTCTGCTGTATTTTTAATTGTTAAAAAAAAGCTAGTTTAAGGGAACTCCCAAATTAAGCTAAATTTTGTATATTTAAGCAGAAAAACCAACTACACAAACCTGCAGTGTGTACGGTTAAGTTGCTTGTCAGAATTTTTTCATATTTATATAGCTATACTAAAAACATCTGTTTTTTTTTATTATTAAGTTTTGCCATAGGTGTTATACAAATAATTACAAAACAACACAAAACCTACATAACCCAAGACACATGTAAAATACAGTATACAAAGACTATTTGACATACATAAACAGAGCTTAGTGAACACAGAACATAAAACATATAAAGACAGTACTTGACTAAACGCTACAGGGGACAGTTAACAATGGGGGTGGGGGAGGTGCATGTGTGTGCATTAATAGCCGACCCGGGGGTGGGCACAGGGCTTCTGAGGGGATAGGAGTGGGGCGTCCAAGGGCGAATGATGCCAGAACCACCGCACCCCGCCCTACCCATCCCAGGCAACAGTTGTTATCCAACCGACGGACCAACCCATTCACACACCCCACTCTCCCTGTGATATATGTGCCTTCTAATGTCTAGGTGCTTAAAAAGAGGTGCAGAGCAGAAGGGAGAACTTATTTAGGTCTCTCCTCAAGCACCGCCCTTGCCCTTCCTATGGACTGGACTGGAATGGACTGATTATGTGCCTCCTCTAATATGTGATGCATTAAAAGAGGTGGGGCGCGACTGCGCAGGGCCTCTTCAGGCCTCCCACAGAGCGCCCCACCTGGCCATATTCCTAGTTGATTTGGTTGTTGTTTTATTGATTGGGAGTGTGAATGATAGACATCTAGTGTGAGGAGCATTAAAAAGTGAGGTGTGCAGAGTGGAGCCGGCCCGGGCAGTCACAGGGCGTGGAGGAGGGTTGCGGAGGTGCGGCGGCAGGGAGGTCGTTCCGGGCGCACATCCCCCCTCAGGGTAGACACCCCCCTCCAACTCATCCACCCAACCGCCCCACAAGGCAGCCAGTCCCGGGCCCCCGGGGGCCAGAGCAGCACAGAGGGAAACTGATATTAAGCTATTGAAGGGAGGAAACATAGAGGAGCAATTTGTGGTAGGTAGTGGGGCCTCATCCCAATCCTACTGATTAGTTTAGAATGCTTTATTATGTCTTGATGTGGCATGAGCGGTGAGGATGTATAGGGGCAATGATGAGGCATGTTTGATAAGGTTAATGGTAACGAAAACTGGGTCTCAGGCAGAGCAGGCCAACGGAGCTATGACTTTAGGAATTTGGAGAGTGATGGCCATATGGAGAGGGAGTCTTTTGAGTTATTTTCAGATGGGATATTTGATATTTCTAGTGAGATGTGATCCAATAATATTTTTTTCCAGATAGAGATATGAATTTAGTTCTTTGTTTTCCAGTTCATGAGGATGGTTTTCTTGGCAACAGCTAGCGCGACCAGCAAAGTTTTACTCTTAAGATGGTTCAGGTTGATTGTGGAGGTATCTCCAAGCAGACAGAGAGATGGGGAAGTTGGGATGCCGCAGCCAAGGAAGGTGGAAAGGAGCCCTGTAATCTTTTCCCAGAATTGTTCAATAGGAATACAGTGCCAGAGTGCATGAATATATGTGTCCGGGCATGTCTGTGTGCAGTGGGTACAGATGTCTGAAGTGAAACCCATGTGAAATAATTTCCGTCCAGTGAGCTGAGTCCTGTGGATAGTCTTGTATTGTATTAGCTGCAAGTTGGTGTTTTTGGTCATGAGAAAGGTATTTCTGCAGACTTCGGTCCAGAAATTGGCATCGGTGGAAATAGATAGATCCGATTCCCATTTAGCAGAAGGTAGACTTATGGTGGTGTCTGTCTGCATCACTATTCTGTAGATTTTGGATAGTAGTTTTTTTTGAGGATGGTATATTGATTAACTGTGAGACAGATGTAGCAAATTCTAAATTGACCATTGAGGTGTTGATGGTTAAAAACATCTGGTTTTGAACAGTTGCTCTCACCATGACTTGTAAGCTTTCTTATCAGTCAGTGAGTATACTGGCATTTGCTTCCAGTGCTGTATTTGACAGCATTCTGTGAACAGGCCAAATTTGATTTGACATTATCATGCCAGCATTGTGTTACTGTCCAGACAGACAGACTGCCCAGTTCTCATCATCCTTACTTTATTCATTCAGATAATATGCAAGGGCAAATACATTTCCTTTTTTTAAGTTCTAAGAAAACAAAAAACACAGTTACATCTGTCCCAGTAATTTACTGCTTTGGCAAGAAGACTTAATCTGATCATGCAATTTATCTCCATCTAATCACTTTTCCATAAATTCATTCTGTTTTTCTAATGTGTGAAAATGTAACTTCAGGTATACACCTTCCTGGCTATGACTTTTCACTCTGCCCCTATGATTCCCTTCTGCAAACGAATAGACGTGGGCCGGTTACCGGTTTCAAGGTATACTGCGGCTTGAAAAAGTCACGGTTTCAAAAGCACTAAAATTTTCAGAGTCTTCAAGGACAGAAAGTGCAGTTTTGAAATCCATCTCCCTGCCAGTGTGCAGTGTGTTTAAAAATAAAATACATTGTGTTCAATTGAAAAAAAAGTTGTGTTTTTTTTACACAGACATTTCAAAATAATACATTTTAAAGCTGTAATTGCAATACCGTGAAACCGTGATATTTTTGCTGAAGGTTATCATACGAATCGATAAAATTAGATAATTAAAAAAGTCGGCAACAAATTTCATTATCGATTCGTTGTATCAATATGCCACTCAGTCGCGGAGATAAAAAAAAAAATGTAGCGCAGCGCGACGACTTATATGCCTCCCGGCATCTGAGGCGTCCTTTTCGGCCGTCTCCCGGCGTGTGAGGCGTCCTTTCCCTGTAGGGTATTTCGTGCTGGCCACCACGAGAAAAACGTCCCCGTGAACACGTATCAGTAGATTAAAAATAACGTGACATTTACACAAACTGCCGTGAGACCGGGTTGAAATACGGAGAAAGACCGGAGAGACCCGTAATGTTGTTCTGAAACACATGGCGGAGGCAGAGAAATCAGTACGACCTAAGTCATCCAAGGTGTGGGAGCATTTCACACTAAATAAATCAAAAACGTGTTAATTGCAAGATGAGCAAAAGCAACATGGCATGGCACAGGCGCACCACGGTGATGATTCAGCACCTAAAACGTAAACATGTTGGAGTCCTTGATGAGGAGTTCAACAGCAGGGTAAAGTCACTACAGAATCCTACTTTTGTTCCTTTTTGAAGTGAGGAACGTAACGTCCCTCCAGTAGCTCTTCTGGTGCTGGTGTGGTGTTTACTCGTTATCCAGCTTGACAAGCATGACAAGCTAGCGTTAGCTCGTTAATAACAGTAGTAAAGCAGCGGTGGTATAATTTGCAAGACTAAAGACACGTTTTTATTCACTCGCCTTTTTTGGCCCATTAATTTTTGAATGTAGGTATTCTGTGCTTTGTCCCATATCAGTTATTGTTGACAAATATATTTGTGTGTGTTGTACTTTCATTTTAAAGTTCTTCTATAGCACTTGGTCATCTTAAGCTGTTTAAATGTGGTGGACATATGAACTTAACTTGCACTTACTACAATGATGGTAATAATTTAATGAATAAGCTTCAAGTGAATGTGTGTGTGTGTGTGTGTGTGTGTGTGTGTGTGTGTGTCTTGTCTGTATCTGCTCTTTGGGTTACTTACCTTTACACAACTATTAACTAAAACAACAAGTATGTATGTAAGTATGTAAATTAATGTTTTTTGTTTTTTTATCCGATTCATCGATTAATCGAAAAAATAATCGACAGATTAATCGATTATTAAAATAATCGTTAGTTGCAGCCCTAATACCGTCAGAATCTCATACTGGCCCATGCCTACAAACGACGTACACAGTGTCACATTGTGGCATATATTTTTGTTGTTGCAATGTGTATAACACATTTTTTAGACAACACACAATGTGCCATCTTGTAAGAAAACACTTAGTTGTACAAATAGTCAGTGTCATGTATGTAAAATATGTTATAAAAGGTGCTTGTTAATTTGCAGTTTTGCATATTAAGCGGCAGCATAGCACAATGTTACTGTGTTCTGCACAGAGGTGATGAAGGCTGAGATCACATTCAAATCAAGTGAATAATTTGCTCTATATATGAAGTATGTTGTTGTAAACAGATGTAGGACTGTACAGCATCTTAACAACCTGTCAAATATTTTAAAGCAGCTCATCACCTCAAGAGCAAAACGGCACACTTTCCCGCAGTGACTTAAATGTACTACGCTTTAGGTCCATTCTGCACCTGGAGTGTGTGTGTGTGTGTGTGTGTGTTTGTATGTTATACTATGTGTTAAACATAAACTGCACCCTGGAGCTACAATTTGACTGTCATCTAAGGCCAATGAGCTTAATAAAGAATTGCGCAAATAACAGGAGAAAATCTGCTTGATTACAGATTCCGCTGGATTTGATAACATTCACACAATTTGCAAGAACCAGTTTTGAATGGAAATATCTCCGAAATATTTTACTGGGAACTGCATTAACAAATTAATGAATACATGCATGCATAAATAGAAAGAAAAAGTGCAGTAATAATAAACAAAGACCAAATTTTACTATTTTACAGCACCAAACAATGGATGGAAATTTTTGGTTTTGTGGGACTTGAATTTAGCTAATACACTATAGCAATCTAATTCTTTTGAGAAGACATTGCAGTGTGTGCCGTTTGTGTCTCATTGAGCGAATCAGATGCTACTAGCGCAAATTTAAAGGTGCTGTAGGTAGGATTGCGAAGATCCAGGACTTAGCCAAAAAATTTGAACAACTTCTCAGTCCCTCCCCCCTTTCTGCTAAAGCCCAAAATGGTCTCCTAAGCCCCTCCCCCCACAAGGGAGAATGAATGCATGTGCATGAGGAGTGATTGACACACAGTTAGACACCCCCCCCCTAGCCATGACTGGTGCATCTGAACAGGGAGCGGTGGATTTTTGCAAATCGCACTACAGGCTGTAGTTGGTGCCAGAGGAGCTGGATTTTTTTTTAAATTACCTGCTTCATATAGTTCTACTACTAGGGTCAGTTTCAGCAAATATGACAGAAAGTCTTACCTACTGCACCTTTAAGCAAGGCTCATCTCCCTGCACTTAATGTACATTACCGGTCAAAAGTTTGGGGTCACTTAGAAATTTGCATTCCACTCCATTATAGACAGAATACCAGCTGATCTGAGTTGGTGGCTGATCTTTAAAGGACCACGCCGACTTATTGGGACTTTAGCTTATTCACAGAAACCCTCATAGTTAGACAAGTCGATACATACCCTTCTCATCTCTTTGCGTGTTGTAACTCTGTCTGACGCCCTAGCTAAGCCTAGCACAGATCCTGGAGGTAACCGGTTCCAACTAGCCTACTGCTCCGAATAAGTGACAAAATAACACCAACATGTTCCTGTTGACATGTTGTGATTTGTATAGTCGCAGCGTGTACAAATAACAAGGTCATATGAGACATAGCCGTCTTCTAACCGTATACAAACTGGGAACTATATTCTCAGAAAGGCGAAGCACTGCTACTTCTGCTACTTGGGCGGAGTGATTTGCTAGCAGCACCTGAAGCCCTGTGGTGAGTAGCAGAGAGTTCGCCTGGAGTTTGCTCAGAGTTTGAGTAATAGAGTCAACAATTACTAGATAATGACAGCATAGTGACCTTGTTATTTGTACACCCTGTGACTATACAAATCACAACATGTCAACAGGAACATGTTGGTGTTATTTTGTCACTTATTTGGAGCAGTAGGCTAGTTGGAACCGGTTACCTCCAGGATCTGTGCTGGGGGCGTCAGACAGAGTTACAACATGCACGGAGATGAGAAGGGTATGTATCGACTTGTCTAACTCTGCGGGTTACGGTGAATAAGCTAAAGACCCAGTAAGTCGGCGTGTTCCTTTAATGCAATATCTACATTGCCCATTATCAGCAACCATTCATCCAATGTTTCAAAGGCACATTCTGTTTACTAATCTGATATCATTTTAAAAGGCTAACTGAGAAAACATTGGAGAACCCTTTTACAATTATGTAAACACATAATGTAATCTGAAAACTGCTGCCCTGATTAATATAAACAATGCAACTGATCTCAGCTGGTATTCTGTCTATAATGGAGTGGAATGGAAATTTCTAAGTGACCCCAAACTTTTGACCGGTAGTGGTACGTAAATCTGACCCTTCACATCGTATTGATTACTTTAGTCCTGCATCTTACCACTCCCCTTTTGTTTGATCTCACAGGACTTTACTTATATCCTCAATCCCATCCCAATAGCTGTTTGTACCTTTCACTTGTCCTTCTTGCACTGTTTTAAAGAAGTCTCTGGACTACTATGTGTGGTTATACATTGCTTTATTGTCCCTTCATGTATGTGGGGTGTCTAGTGTCAGAATTGAGCCAGAGTGACAGAAAGAGTTGTGTGAACCTATAAATAAATTACATTTTCAGTGAGTCACCAGTCTGGTGCTCTCATGTAGGCATGTCACGAGACACTAAACACAATCCACACCGGCTGATGCCTCACTCTTTACTGGGTGCTGCCCCACGTTGTAGTGCAGACTTCCTTGAGCTACAGCACGCCAGTTAGGGCAGGAGACAAAACATTGGCCTCTTCGAGTCTCACAGAAAAAATACACAAATTTGAGTGACCAAACAAGTGACTCAAAATCAACAGATGTAGTCTTAGAGAGGAGATATTGCGGAAAACAAAAATTATTTTGGAGTGGATTTTGTCATTAGAGTAGAGGCACGTGCAGAACTTCAAATTTATATTGTCATTTAATAGCCATTGAAGCATGAGGCTCCTTATATTCCTTGGTTACCAACTTGTTATGGCTGGATGCATTATGTGTGTGGGTTTTTCATCTGTCTGTCCGTCCGTCCCATTCTTGTGAACACGTAATCTTAGAACCTGCTGGAGGGAATTTCTTCAAATTTTGCACAAACATCCACTTGGACTCAAGGATGAACTGATGAAATTCAAGAATAAACACAAGTTAACATAATACAGAAGCTTTATTTGATAAAGACTTCGTTGATCCCGTCTATTAGATTAGATGTGTAGGGCTCGAGCCCAATAAATATAAGCCAATCGGAGCTGTAGACGAGGCCTTGACACTGGTGGCAGTGGGGTGGTTGAGCGGCGAAGCAGCATAGACTGCAATGACAGCAGCGATCGACAAAATGTGGTGGTACAGTACGGTGGTTTAGATATTCTTCAGCTAAGATGATCATTAGATGCTAGCTGACTATAGAGGTGGAGCCTCAGTGTGATGATGACATTGGCTGACAGTTGTCTTCTTGAAGCTTCATTTGATAATATTTTTAAAGCCACAAACAACCCCTCTCTAGTTTCATTAGAGTGGGATGTGGAGCTCAGGAAACCAAATAAATGTTGGTAAAACTGAGCGACTATTGGTGAAACAAATGTCACCAACGTGTTTTAAGGACATGCTAATTTCACAAAAAAAGATAGCGTCCCCACCACCTGTTGTTTTACACATTCTGTAACAGTTTCAAATAGTTTGTGATAAGTAAATAATCCATTTATAAAAGTAATTGTGTGCACATCCTACCATCTGGCAGGTGCAGGACAAATGAGAAATACTAAAGTGAAAAAATATAATGTCCGCAACACTGCTTTAAACTCCCATATTTAATACAAAGGCAACGTTTCAACTAGAGATGGTCCGATACCATTTTTTGCTTTCCGATACCGATTCTGATACCTTGAACTTGCGTATCGGCCGATACCGAGTACCGATCCGATACCAGTGTGTCATATATTTTATTATGTTTTAACAACTGTATACTACTATCCCTGTATGGATGTGGCATGAATGCCACAGAACGTTCTTTTATTATGCAGTTTGACAGTCAGTTATAACTGAAAAAGAACATAAATAAACTACTACTACTACAACGTATTTTTTCTTTAGGGCTTTATTACGCGGTATCGGATCGGTGCATAAACTCCAGTACTTCCTGATACCAATACCAGTGTTTTAGGCAGTATCGGAGCCGATACCGATACTGGTATCGGTATCGGAACATCTCTAATTTCAACCCTGCTGGGTCTTCTTCAGGATAATGCATTTGCCTAAAGAAGACCCAGCAGGGTCGAAACGTTGCCTTTGTATTAAATATGGTAGCTTAAAGCAGCGTTGCGGACATTATATTTTTTCACTTAAGTATATAATCCAACCTGTGCATCTGAGATCTTGTCCATGATTTTGCATAAATGTTATGTTAGTTAAAATCAGGTATGCATGCATTAAGATGATTGATTATAGACAGCCGTGTGTTTTTTGTGCAAATATTTTAGATTATGTCTGGTGATGTGCACGATAACTGCTTCATTGGCAGTCTGCCATGTCATTCACCATTCCATACTGTACTTACACACATCAGCATGCATCCCTTTATAAGGAAATGTTGATTCCCGAACCATCAAAGGAGATTTGGGGTAGGCCTGTCGCGATAGTCAATAAATCAAGTAATCGCACGATAAAAAAAATGAGCTCGATAATTTTTCCGGCCGCGATAATTTCCAGTTGCGTGCTTGTTTGTTTTCCTTGTCTCTCTCTCTCTCTCTCTCTCTCTCTCTCTCTCTCTCACTCACTCACTCACTCACTCACTCACTCACTCACTTACTCACTCACTCACTCGCTCTCTCTCTCTTTCCTGGCGGAAAACGCTAGTGGCGGAAAACGCTAGTTGTTGGAGCAGGGTTTCCCACAGCACTTTGCAGTTAAGGCGGCGTCAAAAAGTATATGAGCGATATCCGCCGTGTTACTCGGCGTCCTGTTTTCTCCCTTTGATTCCAAAGCACACAGTTGACAACCTGCAGGTGGAGACAGGCTCGGACATACACGCCGCTGTGGACTTGTCTTGCAAGCGGTTTCAGGAAAGGCTGGCTGCATGTGTCCGACAATGCACAGAGCATTAACAGCTGTCCGCGGATACGGAGTGCGGAAAGTGTGTCAGAGGCTCCCGGACGGTGAACTGAGACTCCGTTACCTGCTTGTCGGTCAACGGTTAATGATCGGTTATTTATTTTCATTGTGCTTTCTTTTGGAAGGCTGGCTGCCAAAAATCGCCACTTACTAGCTAATTAATTAGCCTGAGATAAACGATATCTATCAGTAAACAGAAGTGATGTGGTGGCTGGCGTATGGTGTGCGCGCCAGTTTTCGTGTGCACGCCAGTGTTTGTGTATGTGGGTGTGTGTGGGTGTGTGTGGTTGTCAGCCTGTCCCCGCGAAGCTCCGATCTGCAGACAGCAGAGGAGCAGAAGAAAGTAGCTGCACCTTCGCCAAAATGAAGACTGAAAAACAGAACTATTTTGATAGAAACATTTACTCGCCATGTGGCAGATAGCTACATAGATATAGATATAATTTATTAATTATATATTATTTAAATTTAATGTTTAGTGTTTAATAAATAATTGCTAAATGTAGTACAGAGTCTGTAGTCTAATCGCACAAACAAACACTCGAGGAATGCTGCAAACATTTGATAGCCAGTACAAATTGCCTGGGAGAACATACGTGTCACAAACGGCAATTCCACAACTGTACAACAGCGTGAAAGACGACATACTAAAGGAGATCAAAGACATATTGTGGATATTTAAAATGTCTTCCAGTTCCAGTGTTAAATATTCTTTAGAAATACAAGTTTATTGATCTTTGAAAAGGTGTACCTGCATTATTATGCCATTATCATTATATTAGATGAAACGACAATATTATCGTTTATCGCAATAATTTCACATAAAACATAAAACTTGGGTTGCTGTGATATAATACCTTTCACATGACAGTGAATATTTAAATGCACTGCCACGTCCTGCAACATTTCATAGTCTCTGATGTGTGTATCTCACAGCAGCTTATATGAACCCTGGAGATGAGGAGCATCTAAGAAACTGACATAGAAATCTCTTCGTCAGAAGATAATCTCCTATTCTCTCTGCTGGTTAATCACAGTGGTACTCAGGGCCTGTAGCAGCGAGAGAGAGAGAGAGAGAGTAGTGTCTAATGAGAGACTTGAACACACAGTTCAAACAAACGCTCAAAGCAAGTCAATAGAGACATTAGACTATTTAGACTTCAAAGCACCACTTTTTATAGGGCATAAGGATGTGAGGTAATGATGGGAGAGAGATGGGGAACGACGTGCAACAAAGACCAAAATCATGGTATTTTATTTAACGATTCTGACAGTTTGACGGTATATCACAGTATTTAGTTTAGTTTTTGCATGACTGGGCCTTATTATAGATTTATAGTGGTTTATTCGACTGTCAGGAGTACATATGGATATACCAAGACTTGGTCCAAACCTAACATATGGCTAACATATAGTCAAAGTGCTTAATTACGGCCAAATTGTTACAGGTATAGTCAGCATTGGTGTCTATAATGTGAATATAGATATTAAATGTTCATCTGTAGTGGTCCCAGTAATATTTGTTTGTTGTGTACTGAAGTATCACATGACATGGTAAAGACACATTTAAGACAAATACTTAAGGACTGCTTTTCAATTCTATTTTCAACAAGTTACTGTTCTGGATTACTCATCTGTAATTGTGTAATTAATGTTACTTTGTTTGTATCAGACCAGACCTAGGTTGCACCTCATGACAATTATGAACCACAACCTCAAATATTGGTCTTGAGGAGCTGCAGCATTTATTTATGGCTAAACTGAAACCTACACTGTACATTTACTACCACCTCACTGTTTACTTCTCTGCTCTCTTTGGTGCACCGATGTTAATATCTCTGCCCGAAAAACTAAAACTGAAACCGCTGGCATCCTTTCCTTGCGCTTCTTTCAGATGGTTCTATTTTAAAGATGTTTTCTCCCTTCTATATAATGTGTAGGCCTACTACTTTTTGTTATTTGAGCAGTTTATCTTTCACCGGGTTTACACAGGCCGCTGAAGCCTCGCCCACTCCTCCACCCATGTTATTATTATTTTTTTTTTTTTACAATTATTTTTATGGACTGTTTTGCCTTTATTGGATAGGACAGCTTAAGACAGGACTGTGGGAGAGAGAGAGGGGGATAAAATGCAGCAAAGGGCCACGGTTCGGAATTGAACACAGGTCGCTGAGGTCCATGTACTAAGGACCAGCAAAGGGCCACGGGTCGGAATTGAACCCGGGTCACTGCGGTAAGGACCAGCCTTAGTACATGGGGCGCACGCTCAACCAGGTGAGCTACCAGGGTGCCCATCGGCATCCATGTTAAGCAAATGTTCTGTTCATACTAGGGATGCACCGAATCCAGGATTTGGGTTCGGATTCAGCAGAATATTGGGCTTTTTGACTGGTTTCGGTTTCTGCCAAACCTTAGAATTTTTTTCCACCGAACCGAACCTTACGCTTGCACTACGCGCGCTACACTGGTCGACGTAATGACACCGCCGTTGATTACGGGAAGGTGTTTACGTAGGTGGACCTACGTAAACACCGTACGTAGGTGGCAGAAAAAGTGTTGTTTGGCAGTACTTTTTGTCGCAGTACCGATTTGTCTCGTGGTGGCAAGGACCCTAAACGATACACAACATTGCCGCTGTTAAAACATTTGCGTATGAAACATCCGAAAGAATACGAGTTGTGCATGAAAGAATCTACAGACAGCAGCCAAAATGCAGCAACTTAAGGTACGGCAAAGGAAGGACAGTCACAGCTAAAAACTTGTGTTAACCAGACAGTGCCTCTCCCGGACTGTCAGCTGTTCTCTCGGCAAATGAGTTTCCCTATAGTGGGAGTGGAGTGACCGAACGGCCGGCCAGCCAACATGCCTTCATCATACACTGCTAAGCGAAAATTTGCCAAACAAAATTGTCACTCATCTGGCGATAGCGATGTGCTTTCCTATGATGTGAAAAGAGTGTGTGAATTCAACATTAAGTTGTTACATTTAACTATTTTAGAGGCTGTGGATGTTGTTTACTTCATTAATGTGTTTACTGTCTTAATGGACTGAGGATGGGAGTAGGATTCGGTATTCGGTAGTCGGTTTCCGATTCGGCAGAATCTTAACCAGTGGATTCGGTATTCAGCCGAACCCCAAAAATCTGGATTTGGTGCATCCCTAGTTCATACAGCACTCGCTGCGCCACCGAGCTCTGTGAATGGCTCGTGGTCTGGAGCAATTGTTTCGGCGTCTCGTCTATTTTTTTTTACGCTAGCGAGTGAATCTTGCAGGAAAACCCACAGATGATCTATTATAAACGATATAGAAGACATATTATATAAATTATGTGATTCTGATAACTGATCAAATATGCATCCAATGTGTAATGAGGAAGTTAATCAGCAACTGCCAATGGGGGAACCCCAACACTTAGAGCGACAGAGTATGCCATCCATAATGCTGGCCCTCACCCTGCGGTGTAATTTTGTGATTGTACAATTATAAGTTTTACAAATTGTTTATGTGTCACAAATTGTTGTGTGCCATGGTGTTTTACCCTGGTAAAGAGAGTTAGTTGTGGGTTATCAAGTTAAAAAGTTTTATTGTCATACAATAATCTGTTTTGTCTAAAAAGATACATTTCTCTGTTTGTTCATCTCACTTCAATTGTATTGCTCCAAAATGGGATTGTCAAGCAGACAAACTGACCAACACATCTATAATAAGAGATCGATACTTGGCGCCTGCGTATCGATACAGTATTGCCACAGAAAATATTGCGATACTATGCTGTATCGATTTTTTCCCCCCACCCCTACAATATATACCACAAATATACAAAATAAAACAATTTTAAAAGGCAACATGTGAAAAATAAAGCAATACTAACAATAAACAGTGCAAAGGTAAACAGTGCAAGTTATGCATATGCAAACAAGTGCATGTGGAAAGAATGTAAACAGTTGAGTACAGTTATGAGGTGAACCATGAGTATAAAGTCCTATACGCTGTTTAGGAGTCTGATGGCAGTAGGAAAGAAAGAGTTCTTTAGTCTGTGGTCCTGCATTTATCACTTCTGTACCTCCGGCCTGAGGGTAGAAGTGTGAACAGTCCGTGCTGGGGATGGTTGGGGTCCTTGAGGATGGAGGCGGCTCTCCTGTGGACCCTTATTTATTGTTTTGTTAAAAGTTGTAACTGTAGTAAGAAGGGTATGCATGCAGTTCATTTATATAGGTCCCCTCTCAATACACTCACAGCTTGTGTTATTCACGGCAAACAATATTATATATTTTGCTGCCTATTGAAGAGTTACAGCAATTGTTTCATTCATCCAACAACGGCATGACTTTTCCCATAATTACACTGCATATGTCTCTGTGTCTGTGTGTGTCTTTGTCATTATGTGTATGTATTTGCATGTTCACTCTTGTGTGAAGAACCAGAGTAGAGGCAGATGGTTGTTGGATGCGTTTGCTGAGTGGTTACTGCTTATTTCAGGCAGCTGTGGTGCTCAGTGGCACATGCAGCAGTACTTGAATGGTGACATGACGTGGGGGTTACACTGAGGCTATTCACTCCTCTGCAGCTATTTTTATACATGGGCAAGAGTGTATGGAATGACCTGCGCGCTTTGATCCTGATTTCCTGCTTGAGCGAGATAGACCCTAATCTGATCTCCTCTATCATCCTGACTGTCAGAGGTCCCAAGTCTCAACTCACTGTTTTACTAAAAATGTTCTCTGATTGAACTATTAGCTGCTCATCGGTGAAATTGTGGGCATGTGTAATCTTCTCTTAATCTGCAGGAAATCTCTTTCTGTTCATGGACAGAAAGAGAGGATGAGGAATTTGCTTGAGATGCTGAAGTGCCATAAACAAATCCTTTCGTAAATTAGTTTTCATTTTCATTTCCATTTTTCAGAATTGCTGTGGTAAGATAGGTTTGCTGTCTTTCAAATGACCAAATGAGTTGTTTTTTTTTATGGCATTTGAAACATTTTAGCACTGCCTTTACTGCATCTGACCTGGGTGTGAAAAAAAGAAAAGAAAAACAGTCGATGATTGTCCACATGTACTTGAGCAGATTAAAAGTCTCTGAAAATTGCAGTGGAGACTCAATTAAGAAAGCTTATACGACCAGAGGGCTACGAGAATGTCATCAAGTAGTGACAGAGGAGGCAGTATTACACTTTGAGATTACTCATTGCATAACTTGCACACACACGCAAAGCCACACATTTAATTATTCACTGAATAAACTACAAACACAAATGCACACATGCATAGCAATAAGCGAGGATGAATCAGCATGGACTGTGTTATTTAGTTCAGGTATCAGTTAAGGAATAACAATCAGTGGAACTGCCTGGCTCAGTTTGCCTCCTTGTGGGATGACGTTTCTCAGCAGAGTTTGCTTACGTCAGAGCCTGCGTACTGAAGGCGCATGCACTCGCTGTGTGTTGGCAAACTGAGGTGATGTTTTGGATGAGGGCTTGAATAAACATAGCCTCTGCTGTTGCTGTGAAAAGAATCATTTACTCCCACCAAGAGCATCACAATGTGGCATTAACTCTTGAATAGGATTCGGAAGTTTGGATATTAATGGTCGAAACACTGCATTTCTTATGATAATCTTTTTTTTCCATCTGGTCCTTCTGTTGTTTAATCTTATTTTCTTTTCTCCTATAAAACGGTGCTTCTGCTCTTGAGAAATGTGGTTTATTGGAAATATTTTGGGCACCACTGAGACAATCAGACTGATTACAAGGAAGAGTGATTATCACCCTGTCTGCTTCTCTATGTTCTGTAATGTGGCAGGGTGCTATTAGGAGAATGAACACACAAAATAAACCCACATTTAGTTTGTGGAGATCTTGAAAATGTCTTGTGCTTCAGTTACATTGACACTTTTGACAGTTCTGCTCTCCTAACAATGTTTTTCTTTTGGATTTGATGTTTTGAAATCATGGTAAACTGTAACTGCTCATGCAGACAGTTGTGCATGTGTTTTTGGATGACATAGGATCTACAGACTACAGAGCATTTCAGTTTTACTGAGCATTTCCTTACAGACGCACAACTCTCCCTCTCTTTCATACCACCACAATGGTGCTACAGTAACTGGTGTTCAAGCCTGTGGGACTGAACTCAATTGTCTTTGTGCTCGTTCTCATTTTCTAAATAATAATAATTGGTGGTGGCGTGTCACTTAAAAAATGATATCCTAATACACCAGATAGAGGTAGTAAGAATTTAAATATTATTTATATTATAGTAATGTATTATAAAGATGTGTACCATATCCACATCTTCAACTGAATCTTTATTATTTCGGCACAAATATCTTTATTGAGTAAATAATACATGAAACCTTGTCCTACTTTTAAAGGAGCATTTTCCCCACAGCGTTTCAGCTACTTCCTTTTCACCTTCATTTGCTTCAAACTTGGAGGACTGGC
The DNA here is from genome assembly GCF_031162955.1 of Sander vitreus. Classification (NCBI taxonomy): domain Eukaryota; kingdom Metazoa; phylum Chordata; class Actinopteri; order Perciformes; family Percidae; genus Sander; species Sander vitreus. The sequence goes on along the minus strand of NC_135858.1, from coordinate 13,680,183 downwards.
GAACAAGCTTTCTAAAAATAAGAGGCTCTAACTAAATTAGTGTGTTTCCCCTCAACTTCTTCCAAGGATGTCATGTATTGCCTTTGTTATTGAATATATTGATTGGAGGAGCCACAACTCTGTCCAATCAGGTCTGCTGTTTCAAGCTCCACTGCTTGAAGCCATTGAAAAGGCACCCTTGTAGCCGTACAGCCCATTGTGTATTGTCCTTGAATGGCTCCCCCCAACCTCTTCGTGATTTGTAGACTATTTGAGTGGCAGTGTGGTTCTGTGCAGTGATTTGTCCCATGAAAGGGGCCCTGCCTCTGCCATTGCTACCGTCAGCAACTATGCTACAACTGTGCATGAATACAGGATACTGGCATTTGCTAAATCCAAGGTGGCGTCTTTTCAATTAGAGCCCAGTGAAATACCTTTTCAGCCTCTCGAGTGGTGTGGCGAACTACAGCCAAAGGGGGCCCCAGCAGTATAATGATGCCTGGCACAATAGTACCACTGTTCTCCAAGCCGTTCCCAGGAAACCACACAACATGTGCCATTGTGCACTGTGCTTTGCTGCCCAACCACGTTGCCCAGCTTTAGCCAGAGACACCGAGAGGCCTGGCTGTGCTGTGGGGCTCACAGCAACGCGGTTGGTAAGACAGGTTCAGAGGACTGCTAGACGTCAACCAAGGTTTATTCAACTCACACTGTGTTTGATGTGTTAAAATAATATTACAAAAAGCAACATTTAAAAGGCCAGGCTGTGAAGCGGAAGAAGCCTGAGGGGGAAAAAGGACAGCTGAGTGGTCGCCAGGAATGGTAGTACAGAAAACCCTGAGCATTGTTGTTAAGTTGAACCCGCTTCAATAAAAAAGGAAACCAAGAGAAAAGTGACAAGCAGAAAAATGGAGCCACAAAGACAGCTAGAACTGGTTGGTAGCTGGTCCTAGCTGGTTCTTCTCTTTTTTATCTCAATACTGGGGGTTTGAACATTTGTGTGTGTTCCTCCTCTATGGCTCCCAACGAGCTCTCCATTATAGCCTCCGCTGCTGTTTATGCAGCAGAGCAAAGGAGCTCATTCAAGGCCAGCCAGATAGGGGGCTTTGGTCAACTGCATCCAGGAGATACGCGTCATGTGGGCCTCTCTGGGCCCCACAAGCCAGCTGGTCAGCTAAGACACCACAACAGGATACCCAGGAAATAGAGGCCTGACGCAAAGCCCAGTGTGTCAAAGTTAACTGACAGCTCTGTTTCCTCTGAGCGTAGACCTGTCAGTTGATGTGTCAATTATTCATGGGATTTGCCAAAACATCCATTTATTGTCAACTCTATGTTTTGACCAACATATCTAACATAGTAGAAGTTTGTGTTTTTGCATTAGTTTACAAGTGAAAATGTTTGTTAGCCTTACTTTCAATCTGAGCTTGTTATTTTTATCCATTCAAATTTACAGTGTCGGGGTTTGACAAAAGAATGAAATAATTTTAATCTAAATCCACTAAATCTAAAGTTTTGGGGCATTTTTAAAATTTCAGACAATTTGGTCAGAATCTTCATTTGTCAACAGTCCCTATAGGTGTGACCGGATAGTACTTGTACGTTTTAGAGGAAAAGTACACTTCTAAGCAGTTCTAAGAACTACTCTCCCCCAAAATCTTTTTTTCCGTTTGCATTCCCACTGGCCAAGTGGCCATAGGGACTGGTAGGAGGGGTAAGGGAGTGACACGAGCACTGCAACGGTCTTTACCAGTGAGCCGCAGGACACGCTTGTGGAGTTTAACTCCGAAAAGACAGTTAACCACAGGTTCCCGTTAATCTTATGATGGACATGTGTTGTGATATTTAAACAAACGAACCGTCAACGGCGAAATAAAAGCCTCGTCTTTTGCTGGAGAGACCTCCAGCTCACAGCGAGGTGTCTGAGCAAGACTGGCCGAGCGACGAGCTAGAGGCCGGGGCAGGCGCTTGCTTGCTGTCGCTTCACTTCATGGAGGTTCTCAACTCCGAAAACTTTGAAGCAAATTGTCAATTCGGCATCAATTTTCGCAAGACTGCCTATATTCCGAAATCTAAACAGTTAATTTCTCACCTAAAACGTTGTCAGAAGTGAATTTAATGATGAATAAGATGGTGAAAATTGTTAAAAATGTCCCGTTGTTGGTTGTTGCTCTGTCTGCAAGTTCCGAGTTGGCAGTGGGCGGGACTTATAAGTTCGACCAATCAAGTACACCTAGGAAAAGGGAAAAGACCCTGCTCTGAAGTAGGAGCTAAATAAGTACGCTACTGAGGCCAGAGGAACTTAAAAATCCCCAAATTTTTCCTGTCGGAACACAACGAAAAAAGTGTTCTAGGAACGTTTAGTTCTAAGAACTGCAAAAATCCCTCCTGTCAGAAAGCTCCTATTAAGTCACAAATGGTGCAACGCCTGCGAGCTAGTTAAGGTAGTGAACTCGAGCTGCACTGCTGTTTACACACGTGACATGCTTCACTCTCCATATCATTTACCTAACACACCCTCTCAATTTGGCGGCCTATTTAAGCTGCAACATTTCCCCATCTCTGCCTTGTCAATGCTGCTGCCACCCTGCACCCGTATTGCTGCCTGCTCTTTCAGCTCCACCACCACCACCCCAGCATTTACCTGCAGGCTACGGACAGGGAGGAAGCTACTTCATCATCACTCCCCAATATCTCATGTAAACCCAATCTGCGTGGAGTAATGAGTTCAGAGTCTGGCCGCCAAACACAATGTTCTGCTGTTATAATAAACATTTCAAACGTGAGTTGTCTGACTGAACTACAATATGTAAGTTAGCCACTTGGTTATTTCAATAGGTCTGCAAGGAATTTGGTGTTGCTCCATCTTGACATCTCTTCCTGTCATTCGTAGAGTGATTTGGAGTTCAGTCACGTCCCTGTTGGGCCTTAAGGAAGATACAGATACACTTGAATGCCCTCAGGGTGGCCTCCTTTATCTTCCCATGTGTCTCTTATTGTTGGAAACTAGGAATGAAAGCATTCCTAGTGCCAATGCACTCAATATCAATTTCTGAATGTGTTGTTCTTCCTATTATAATTCAAGAAAAGCAAATGTTATCTCCAGTACCAAGCAACAGTTACATACTGAAAACCATGTATCTCCAAAATGTCAAAACAGTCCTGTTTTTAGCTTTGTGACAATGCATTTGTCAGATAATCCAAAGGGTTTTCAACTAAACAAGCGGGATCATTTTCTCAACCCCAATAGATCGTTTTAGTCCTTCTGTTTATTTAAAAAAAAAAGTCAAATCACCTGCATATACAGGGTTTCCATTAGACAGAAATGATATGTATTTTTGATTCAGATCCTCTTTAGATGACTTTCAAGAATAAGCTCATCTTTTTGGGATCCACACAGGTGTAATACAGCGAATAAAGAAATTATAGGCTCTGCTATTCTGGTTGATTAGACCTCTGCTCAGGTTGAAGGTGGGCAGTTATGCTGGGTATTACGTGAGGTTATCAGGCTCAATGCACCGATAAGTATGGTAAAGCCGGAATTTGTTCTACCCAACAAAGCTATCAGAAGAGGCGATTAAAGTCTGTACACATTCACACCATCCTGAAAAAAGGTCTAATCAGACACAATTAGTGAAATTACTTGTGTGGGTATGCCGGGCCTTTAATGTTCATATGTGGTCTATTAGAACGTAGACAATTTAAAATATGTAATAAATATGCCTTCCCCAGTTTATTTAAGTCAAGTCAAGTCAAGTCAACTTTATTGTCAATTCTGCAATATGTTCTAGATATGCAGAACAATTAAAAATACGTTTATCTCCGGGCCATGGTGCAATAAGGACATGTAGAAGTATAATAAAAAAAAGATAAATATATACAAATAAAGATAAAAAAAGTAAGTAATATAAGTAATAATAGTAATAGTAATAAGTAATATGTACAATTAACATAAAGAAAGATAAGTAATATATACAATACAGTAATACATTCTAAATAGTGCAAATGTAAGCCAAAATCAAACAGTACAGAAAACTAAAGATGAAGATATTTGAAATGTGCAATATAAAGAAAGAGATCCTGAGTGTCTTCTTTAAAAGTGGCAAGGGGGGGGAATCAGAGTCCATAGTTCTTGGTGGCAGAGGGGAGGGAGAGAGGGGAGGGGGTTGAGCTTCATGACTGCCTGGGGAATGAAGCTGTCTGCCAGTCAGGTGGAACAGACTTGGATGCTCCTGTACCGTCTCCCAGATGGCAAGAGGCTGTGTGAGGGGTGGCTTAGGTCACCCACAGTGCTGGTTGCTTTGCGGGTGAGGCTGGATTGGTAAATGTCCAGGAGTTAGGGGAGTGGGACACCAATGATCCGTCCAGCAGCCTTGCATTATGCGCTGCAGGGTCTTACGGTTGGAGGCAGTGCAGCTCCCGTAGCACACAGTGATGCAGCTGGACAGGATGCTCTCAATGGTGCCCCTAAAAGTGGTATTTTTAGTGTATATCATTACTGTACTGTCCAAGAAAACCCCAAATCTCTTATTATAATTTGTAATTTTCAGGATTTTAAACTAATTGCCCATATCTCCCCCTCCCCACAGATCACAGGAAGAAAATACAACCTTGAATAGAACCACAGCCTTGAATATTTACACATTTCAACAGACTCATTACATACACACCGAGGCACCAGAGCAGATATGAGTGAGGATAAACCAGCCGATACTGTGGAAACTGCTGAGGGGAACGCTATTCCGAATGGGAAAGGCCATGAGCCCGGGGAGGAGATCACAGCATCGGCCATAACACCACCTGCAGAGGCTGGTGAAAAGTGAGTAAAATCCTACTAAACACAGTCTATGTTGACCTATTTGGAATATACCTTTTTAATGTATTACAGCTCACAGATCTATGTTTGTTCTTATAGGTAATACATGTCATTTAAGGGCTGTTGCAACTATTTAAGCAAGGTGATTTAAGTCACTGGGTGTTAACAGAACATCAAGTGAAATAGGTGATATGAGTAGCTCCCCTGTGCCTGTTTGTAATTAAGTTCACTCCTTCAGCACGAGAAGGTCCTGAACCTAACTTACGCTGGGTTTACACAGGCAGCGTTTTTTAACTGCAACTCCTCTTCACTCTGAGGTCCGACTATAGGCCGGACCCTCCTTTCCAGCACCTTGGTGTAGACTTTACCGGGGAGGCTGAGAAGTGTGAAACCTCTGTAATTGTCGCACACTCTCTGGCCCCCCTTTTTGTATCTTTTTTCTATGTAATAGATGGTTTAATTAAAAGGCCTCTCTCTGAGATACAGATGGTAATTATACATGGTCCTTTCACTGCATTATTTGCCTGATTATATTATTACTGAGGGTGTTGTTTTCCCACTTTGTGCTCTCGTTGGGTGATGGATGGCCTCTCCCTTCACTGCTTGTAGGGAAATTGTACCCAATAGTGCCCAGAATGATAGGTATGTATGTTATGACAATGAACAGAGTATGTGTTTCAAATTTAGTGTGCTTTCTGTCAGAATTTGTCCTCTGTATAAATTAGCAACTAAACCAGAAGTCGTTCTATAAAAAAAGAAATGACATAGTTTGTGATGAATCTTGAGTGTTTTTGTTTATTATGGTGTTACTTCAAGTTCTTTGACAGTATATCTTTCCATTAGTCCCCACAGAACTGAGAATGCAGAGGCCAACCTCCCAGAGAGCCAGGAGTTCTTATCAGGCATGGAGGAAAAGAAGACCACTCACTTTACAGATGTAAAACACAGCCAATCGACCTTTCTCAGTGGTATCATATATACAGTTCATATAGGCAGTACCTGCATGTATTATCAGATGATCTAACATGTTTATTCCTCTCCTCTGTCCTGCATCTGTTATAGTTTGAGGGGAAAACCTCGTTTGGGATGTCGGTCTTCAACCTGGGCAATGCGATCATGGGAAGTGGAATCCTAGGACTGGCATATGCCATGGCCAACACAGGGGTCGTCCTGTTTTTGTAAGATATTAAAATGCATTTGATACACTAAATATTTAACTCCATGATTACAGATTGGAAGAATGACGTACGGCTCACAGATGTTGTCTGACTCATTTTCTTCCCGCTTTCCAGCGGAGGTCTGAGTCACACATAAATAGCACCTAATTGTATTGTAATTGTCCTGTATTAACCATGCAGCAGTTCCTGCTTATGACACAGAAGCCGATGACACATGGCACATTTATTTGATAAATATAGACTGAGATTAATAGCGAACTGGCAATCATTTTACTCGTGCAATTGCAATCATGGATGCAGAAAATAACCACATGGTTTCTGTTTGGTTGATTCTCTGCCTTGAATCAGTGGGTGTATGTACTATGTACGAGGGGCTTTACATATAAAAGCCTTTGCAGCCGAATTGTCTGTCAGGATAATGACGTCACAGGCGACTGCAGCTTTTAGGTTGATCATTTTATATTTTCAGGCAGATGCCTTTTCTACCTTATTTAAATTTGCTGGAAGTCTTCTGTTTTTCGCCTGTGTGTTCTATTTTCGCCTTTTTTTGTCGGCAGTTTTGTTGAGCATCCACTCAGATTTATCTTGCCTGAATCTCCTGCCATTGGGGAGAGCAGATGTAGTCTGCTTGATATTACCCAAGTACCCTCCCCCCATAATTTCAACTTGCAGGCATTGTTTGGATTTATGGTGGCTGAATTCTGCATAAGCATGCAAACATGAAGCTCTGGGGTGGAATATATTTAAAACTTGGTGGTGGTACAATATTTGACTGATGGCTGATTTAAGCTTTACACACTCATTTAGGGCTTACGTGTGTTACTGCATTTAAAATGTCCAGCTGTAAGGTTGATCCGTTTTGTTGCATGTTTCTCAAAAGTAATCAGACTGGTGTTTCCAGAGGGTAATCTCACCAGATAGCACTGACAACATCAACACTTTCCCCTCCTCGTCTTCCTCGTGCTGTTTTGACACCTCAACCTGATGAAGCTACATTGTATGGTGCTGATACTGGTTGAGCCGAGTAGTAATATCTGTGAAAGATTAAATGGCACTGCTGTAAGCCCCACAGTATTATATTTCTTAGAAAAAACTCAGGCACTGCTGTTTATTTAACTAAGCATCCATGGCCTGAATTCAAATTACAATGCAGAGAAATGTTTTGGATGTTTGTATAACTCTTGGCTTGTTTTAAATGGATTTGTAGCCATGGTGAAAGACTAGATGCTCTCTCTCCCCTTTGTAAGCTTGTTACGAACGAACGCTAAACTAACCGGGCTCGTTAAAACCCCAAAGACCACCGCTACTAAAGGTTAGCCTAGCCGGTAACAAAAAAAAACCAACCTCTGTCTCCTTTTCCCTATGTGTTGCGTTCAACGTGAGTGTGGGACTAACCAGCCAGGGTGAGTGCAACGCTTTTCCTACTTCTGGAGGGGTTTGCGTGGTGTCACGGACTGACCTCAGACTGTGATAGTTTGCGTTCTGAAGACGGCGACTGCCTCGGGGACCACTCCGGTGCTTAATTGGCTCCGTTCCGTCTGCATCCTCCCCCGGGTCAGCCCCGCTCCTCCTTTGTTATTGCAGTTCAGATAAAAAAAAAAAGGTGTATATACAAAAGTTTGTAGTGGGGGAAACAAGAAAGTCTTTCGGTCCTTTGTTTTCCATAGTGTTCTTCGTTTAGCGATATCTGTTCTACAGCCGTTCACTTGAGGCCCAGTCTTTTCGACTCACCTCCAGCTGGAAGCAACCTTCTCCAAAACCGCAATTCATCGCACACACCTGCGACTAGAGGTTATATTGGAACACAACCACTCCCCCTTCATGTCACGTGAGTCTGACCTTGCCCACTTCCTGAAGGACCAGAGGCAGTTTGTAAATTTCACAACAAACTCTACTAGGGAAAAGTACTACAAATATTCACGTTAGAATTCATGGTTCTGGGAGAAATGTGAAGGTAGGTTTAATGTTTAACAGCTGCCACCACCTTAAAATATTATTGAAGGACCTTATTTGAGCTCTTTTCAAAGGCTGTTCTGTCTGGAGGATTTTCCCCTCGTGTTAAAGAAAGCTTCTTATTTTGAGCTGAGCTGTGTGACTGTGGTTTTTCAAGCTGCCTGCTGTCTGGACTGGCTGAACCCTGTGTCACCAAACCCCAACGTCCATGACACTTTGCTAGACAGGAGTTGACATGAACTTGAGCCGATAAGTCTACATTTAACTCTGGTGAATACATGTACTTGCGTGCAAATTTATAGAACGTGACTGAATGCAACAGTTAGCGTGTATCCTGTTAGAGATGAAAGGCTGTGTCTTTGTGTGCATATCTGCGCAATCTTGTATCAAACAATGGAGTAGCTACTGAGAAAAACAAGCAGAGTCAGTGACATATTTGGCAAAGGAATACTGACAATTTTTCAGTTTTTTTCACATTGGTCTCCAGGCTGGGGATCGCCTCAAAAAACGTTTCCCTAGCAGTGTCATTCTGATCCTTTGGTTCTGCTCCTAAAGGGAACAGAAGACCTAAAAATGAGGCAAACATTGTTTTCTCAAACACAGGGAGGTAAACAAATGCAAAATCAATGCCAACAACAACAAAAATAGGCCTGTTGCTGAATATTTTTGTTATATAAGTTGTTTCTTATTTATCTCCACTGACTGGGTCACCTGCTGCAGACATCTTCTGTACATTCAACCTTGAGGGATTATGAAGTCTTTTATTCATTCACTTCAACCTGCACACTGATGTGAGGCAAGATACATCAGCTCACTCCACAAATGTTAACATTCACGCATAATCGTGGATGTCCTTTGTATCCAACCTATTTGAAGTTGCAATACTCAGTGTTCAGACTGTAGTGAGGACGTGTGAAGTCAGGACAGTTTTAGGACTACAGCGAGAGCCACAATTTGACTCATGCTTTTAAACTAGGTCATTTATATGTAATACTTGTTTTGGAGTGTCCTTTGTTTTTGTGTCTCTTTTGGCTCGATGTTTCATATCACACAGATGTCACACGAAGGCTTCAATGGGTCAGAAGCCCCGTCCCGGGTAGGAATGCAGCGGGGTGGAAAGCTGTGAGCTAAGCTACAGTGACCCAAGTGTGTCAGTCTGTCTGACTGTCAGCAGATCTGTCCACCCACTGGCACTTGACTGGATAAATCCCCCACCGCAAGTCAGCCCAGCATTCTTTGTTAACTGGCCAAGAGTTGAAGTCAAGTTGAAAGACGTGCTGCCTGGCTTTTCGTAAAGGAGAGAGGAATGGAGAGAGAGAAAGTTAATGTCCCCAGCAGTAACAATAAAAGAGGGAGAAAATGGGAAATAGTTGGAATGAGGTGGACTGGGTCAGGGAAAGTCAGTGGATCAGTGGACCCATTGACAAAACTTCCTCATGCTGTGGATTTAAACAAGTCTTAGAGGTGTGATCTTGAACATCTCCGTTTAAAATAGATCTTAATAAAGATGTTACAATACCATTTTTTCCTTCCTGATACTGATTCCAATACCTGAACTTGCGTGATCCCGAGTACCAATCTGTTACCAGTATATATATATATATATATATACTGTATATATATATATATATATATATATATATATATACTGTATATATATTTATATATATATAATATATATATTTTTATTAGCTGTATACTATTAACCAGGGCCGTTTCTAGCTTTTGGCGGGCCCTATGCAAGATGCTGTTTGGGGGCCCCCATTTTGTCAAACTACGATGGGGGGATTCAAACCTTTAAGATGATCCGATGCATCAATCTGTTACACTTCACGAGGAAAACAGGCTAGATTCGTAAAAACCGCATCTGCATAGCCCGCCTATAAGAAACGGCTCTGCTACTGAGCCTGTGTGGATGCGGTATGATTGCTGTCATTGTTGTATGGTCTGGCTCAGGTTAAACCTTTTTTAAAACATGAACATATACATACAGAGATACAGGCATACAGTCAAGGGAGAAGCACATAGAGAGTCCATGAAAGCATCGGAACAAAATATTTCAGCAACGTTTTTCTCCTGCTCCTACGCTCAGGGGACAGCTCCTACTCAAGCTCAGTTTGAGGCTGGGCAGCAGCTGCGCAGTACGCTCAGCCATCACTGGAAAAGTGCTTCTAATTGACTTCATTGGTCTCCGTCAAAGTCTACAGTGTTGCTGTGTCCATTTATTCCACTGTCTATGGTTAGCAAAGCCACATGGACTCTGGTCTTCCAACACAATCTATGTACCGGCATCCGGAAAAATGTATGCGTATGCTGCAGCTGTATAAATAGCCTACAGCGTAATGTGTAGTGTAAAACTGTAACATCAAAAGTTGTTTGAAAAATGAGAACACTTGGTATAATGGTGATACGAATTGTGTTTTCTGGTCAAAGAAGTGGCAGTAATATTGTTCATGTCTGTTGTTACATGTCTGTTTCAGGGTACTTCTAACAGTGGTGGCAGTCCTCTCGTCATATTCCATCCATTTACTGCTAAAGTCTTCTGGTATTGTAGGTATGTATGTAACCTCACAATATGCATCTTCTGATTCAAGAAATTTCTCGTCATATGCCTTAAAATGCCACACATGCATTTCCACACAATGAAAACTGTCCATATTCAATATATACACATTATACAATTACACACATAGTGTTACAGTATTAACAATAGGGTTGGGTACCGAAACCCGGTGCTAATATGGCACCGGTGCCTAAACGACCAGTGTCTACCGGACTGAATTGCAACACGGATTTCGGTGCCTCATTTTGGTGCCACTTAAATGCCTTCTGCGCTGCTCTCTGATGCTCTGAAACAGACGTTAGAGGCAACAGGAGCATTGCTGCACGTGACACAAGTTAACATTTCACTTGACAGCAGATAACGTTAGCCTACCGTTAGCTAGCAGCTGAATTAAATACGGTTAAAATGCTGACAGATAAACGGTGTAAAGGGTGTCTGTATTTCACTGTAGAGGACTCTAACAGCGGGACGTTAAGCAGTGTGCAGCTGCCGTTGTCGGAAAATCAACACAGACGTGGTGTGTTCACTTGAAACTAGTAAGCCTCGTGGTGCATTCAAAGTTATTGTAAAATACCCTATTCCCTATTACCCTATTTTTTTAAAGTATCGGTTCAGGCACCGTTTTAAAAGTATCGTTTTAGCACCGGTATCGGAAAAAACCCAAATGATACCCAACCCTAATTAACAAGTACATTAAACATACATAAGTAAACTTGAATAGATAGAACAGAAAACAAAATGGGTTAGCGGCTACCTGCCCCTATGGCCTGCAGAACAGTATTATTGCCTGAGGATAAAAGCTCTCTTTAAAATACAGTCTCTTTAAAGTCCTTGTTAGTATGGATTTAACACATTGATAAAATGCTTTTTATCTGGTGTTTGTGGCTCAGGTATTCGTGCGTATGAGCAGCTCGGCTACAGGGCCTTTGGGACCCCGGGGAAGATGGCGGCAGGTATTGCCATCACACTGCAGAACATTGGAGGTAAGGTCACACTGCCATCTGTCCTCACACTTACACACATTTTTTTTACTTTCCTCTGACATAATACTCATAGTATTCTGTGATTAGAGGTTTGGGATTAATACTGTATATGACTCTAACTCATTAGTGTGTTTGTATCTACTTTCCACAGCCATGTCCAGTTACCTGTACATAGTCAAGTATGAGTTTCCTTTGGTCATCCAGGCCTTCCTGAGGGTGGATAAACCTGCAGGGTGAGTGGTCAATGCATGAGATTTAGAAGTTTTCATTCGTACTATGCAGTAACTGAAGGGATTTCAGATACATACTGATAAGGTATTTAGGAAGGAGTACATGTCTGATTTGTAGCTAAATGTAGATGCTGAAATCCACATATTCTTGCCTTGTCTTACTAAAATCAAAAAACAAATACTTAATTTTTTCACATAACTTTACTCAAAAGAACATGTTGTAATCCTTAAGATATCAGTCCTAGTTCATTAGCGACACCTATGGTCACTGGTGGTAACTGCAAGTGTAGTACACTACACTACAGCAAGCACTCCTTGAGCAGTTACTTTGTCAGAAATACAACATAAGAGCAACTGATGTTTCTGTTTACCAAGCAGCCAAAGAAACGTATGTTGTTTTAATAAAGAAGTCAGTTTCCATCATGCCATAAGCAACCTTGATTGAAATAAAAGTCATTCCACACACTTGAAATAATGCTTGACATGCACCTGGTTCAGTGTCATTTTTAGACACTGTCATGCCTCCTAAAGGTTAACAATGTGTGATATCTCGCCACTTCTCTATGGGACCTCATGCAGTTATCCTGCATGTACAAAGATTTCAGCCTCCACAGAGGAGTTGTGTCAGGCTGTGTCATTTGGCGGGCCTGGTGCTGCTCTGGATGTACTGAGCAGCTGGCGTGAGAACAGCTGTGATAGTGACCCTGGAGGAGGAGAGCAGCATGGTCACTGAGAAATGCACACATCAAAACACAGCTAGACTCCACGGCTGAAAACGTAAATCGGGATATTACTGGCCAGTGCAGGTGGCCTCAGGGACACACAACATTCACTTCCTCGGATGGGATTTCGGTGTGATTATCCCGAACACACTTTAAACCTTACCCCAGTTAAAGCCTCTCCTCACCTACTTTTCGGGGTTTGAGAGAAGTATTTGAGAAGAAGGGGGGAGAAATGGGAGTATATTATAGAAGTGCATGAACTGTGCTGGTGTCAACCTATTTGGAGGAGAATGGAGAGTACCTCTGCTACCACGTTTGCTCATGAATGTTGAAAATGATGTGTCCCACTACATATAGTCACTATAGAAGTGATATACTGTGACAACATGTCCACATTGTTTTGTGGTGTAGGCTTGGCTTTCTCTGTGTAGCACAGTGCTGTGGGCTATGGTCAACAATCACTGTTTATTTCAAATGACAGATTATCCCAGTGGCATTTCATCCCATCAGTGGGTGTGTTTATATTGCTAAACTGTACAGGGGGTGGACAAAATAACAGGGACACACAATCCGATGCAAGAGCATAAAATAGAAGCCATGTCCAAGCCTGTGTGTTCTCGCTAAATAAATGTGTGCAGCATTCACTGTCCCGTGGGAAATAATGCAAAGTTGAGCTTCATGCAGATCACCATGATAGATAACCAGAATTGTAAGTCAGAATGTAAACTGGGCCACAGATGGTAAGCACAATTACATTAACCTAAAACTAACAATTAAAATGCCACAGCACATACTGTTTTTTTTAAATAATTAGAATATAGACATTAAGAGAATAAATCGTTATGCAAGTACTTTTACTTTTATGGAATAATGTTAAAACTTAAAGTACATTTAAAATCAGGTACTTTTTACTTTTACTTAAGTAGGGTTGTCATTGTTGTACTTCTACTTTTACTAAAGTAAATATATCTCTGGTTATTTGTACTTTTACTTAAGTACTGAGATTCAGTACATCCTCCACCACTGTTGGCCACCCTACTGTACATGCATAGGTGTGTGTGTGTTTGTGTGTCTATGTCACATGCACATCAATGTACAAACATCAATGTTTTTTTCAGGGGACTACTTTTGCGTTACGCAAAAAAATCTCGCCGAGACCTCTGTTTGTTTGTGAACATGTTTGTTCAACCAGTCAACTTTTCAGAGAGCCACTGGTATTTCAGTGTGGAGAGTGCTACATGTATTGCTTATTACAGTACGCTCTGTCACTCTTTGTAATTCTTAGTAATTGTGCATTTGTGTGTTTGTTAAATACTGTATGTTTGTGTGTATGTGTGTATCAGTGTTGGTAAAATATTGTGACCCTGGTCCAGATGGACGGAGGGCAGGATGACAACAGGATAGATCAGCCTCTTCTTGTTTTGAGGGGTGTGTGTGTGTGTGTGTGTGTGTGTGTGCGTGCGTGCAGAGCCTCCCACCTGATAGAAGTCACAGAATTAATCATCCTACTGTGTCAATCTAAAAATAGCTCACAGAGGTTTGTTTCCTAGACATGGCTGTGCATGAGACAGTAGCATGGTAGGTTGTATCAGTGGAGTCTGTCAGACATTTTGCAAAACGTCTAATATTCATGTCCTCCACGCCGTCATGATGGTGTTTTTTTGGTTTGGCAGTGGAGTGTGACTACATTGTCTACACAATGTTTAGTCGTTATACTCAGTGTGTCATTGTCTGTGTCTGTCAGTAGATATCATGTCACTATAATACATGCTAAGTACTGCTCCAATAGTACCATTTGGCTGACCGAGATAGTCGGCTAGCCAACCAGTTATGAAATGAGTTATATCCTCCAGTTTTGGGCCCCCCCCATCACAGCCCCACCTTTTTGCGGTGACTTTGATAATTCATTTTGTTGTAGGATTGTCTAAATGCTGTTTCAAAGCCACACATTATTATAATTCTGGTGGACAAATGCTAAAACTCTTTATATTTATTCTGTCCAAAAGTTAAAAAAGAAATACCAGATTTAGTCTGAAAACTACATGTGTAATTTGTGTGTAATATTAACCTCTCCTAAAACCGTTCCCATAAACAACACAGAGAACATGACCTCTGTGTCCTAGCTACAGCCACAGTTCTTAGTGTCCAGTGTTACAGGGAGCAAAGAAGCTTATTTTTTCCACTCTAGAAATTGTATTTCATGGCAACCAGTTTAATTTGTGTTCACTTCTGTTCATTTGTATATATACCTACTTGGCTTAGTGGTGGATATATATATATAAAATCCTCAATCAGTAACTCTGTTTTTCCATCACGTAAGCCTTATTTGTGTGCACCTCATTTTCTAGCTGTTCACCCACTTTTCCCCTGTGTCTTCTCAATCAATATCTGACACAGTGCAAATGCTTAACAGGATTGGGATAGAGGGAGTGTTTGAGCTGAGTAATTCCAAATCAATACGTTTATTTCTTTGTGTCTTTCTGCCTCTCTGCAGGGAATGGTACCTGAACGGGAACTACCTTGTGATCATTGTATCTATTTCAGTAATATTACCACTTGCTCTCATGAAACAGTTAGGTGAGTATGTAACATCATGTCCTTCTTACAGTGGGATGCCCATCTCATTAGTGTTTCAATCTGGGATTCCTTTTAAATTCTATGTTGAGTTATGTTTTGTATGAAGATTTGGTTAAAGCGAGACTATGTAACTTGCTAAATGCCATTTGATTTTTTACAGTCATGACATACATGAGTTAACCTCTGCATTCTCATCTTACACATCACACTCCTCTGTTATGGTGTGGTGGCTATTTCAGTAGATTTACTCACTAACATAGTTGTGAAAACACAATTAGCATGGAAACTAAATGCACACTTCCTGCATTACTGCATTACTTCAAATACTAAGTTACTCTTCTAGTAAACTAGTATTCATATGAAATAAAACATTGAGACCATTCAGCAAAGGACACTGGGAAATAACCAATTCAACACTGGTTGCTATGGACTCGTCACTAGGCTTCCTCAGTCATTGTATATTTTAGCACATAGGTAAAGCTGCCGAAGCGGAACATTATATTCCAAAACATATATGTTTAATTTTAAAGCAGATTTTAAATGACATTGTAACAATTTAACAATTCGCCCTTATGAAATCCAATCGCGGCACGGCTGTCTTGGAACGCAATAGACAGACGGTGGCGGAATGCCCGGACACTTAAATGCAACTAAAATGTAACAGTGAACAATCAGTGTTGGACCTCCAGTCTGTTGAGATGCCTCTCCAAACTCACCATAAAACGTTAAGACACGTTGAGAAAAAAGATCCGTATTTTGCCGTAATCCTATGACACGAAAAAAAAGTAATCCACAGCGATCAGTAGATCCACAAACAGAGTCACGGTGTATCCAGCAAGGCCTATACGAGCGTCACATTCACCAGCCAGCTCCAAACAGGTGAACGAGGCCTCTCCACTTTCCCGTTTTAAACAAAGTGGAATAAACGTATAAAAGTCCAAATCCACGCAAAACCCGCAATCAATTAGTAAGCTGACATCATATGTATATTCATGGCATTTAGGCAAGATGTCCAGACATAGTGCAACAGTAATTTTCGTTTTTTGCGTCCTGCTGCTCCCATCGTCAGCCAGGTAATATTTTTTTTACTAAAGCAGTATATGAAATCTGATGTATTACCTACCACCATTTAGTTGTTTTGTGTTATTTAAGATATTTATAAAATATCTGGTCATGCCAGATATAATGAATTATTCCACAAATTTTTTAAACAATGCAATTACCCGTTTCAGCCACCAGGGGGGCAGTGCCCCCCAGCAAACTCATGGGTCAGACCCATCTGGTAGCGAAGGAGGGCATAGACTAAGAGCTACATGAAAAAATATGCACAAAACAAGCCACTTTGAAATGTTGCTTTTTTTCATGAATACAAAAGTTGGGTGCCCCCCCCCTCCTAGACTAAAAAATTTTGGGTGACCCCCCCCCCCCCCCTCAACAAAGAATAAAAAGACATGACCCTCCCCTATTTTCCTCCAGTGGTCCATTCCATAAAAACTGAACGGTCCCTAACAGCAGAACAAATGACATTACTGAGTCTGCCAACTGACTCAGTAATGTTTCTGTTACACAGGAATACTTACCTCAAAGGAGCAGTGTGTAGGATTTACAGGCATCTTTTGGCAGAAATGCAATATACTATTCAAAATTAGTTTTTCATCAGTGTATATTCACCTGAAATTAACAATAGATGTGTTTTCATTAGCTTAGAATGAGCCTTTCATATCTACATAGGGAGCGGGTCCTCTTCCACAGAGCCCTCCATGTTGCACCGCTGTGTTTCTACAGTAGCTTGAACTGACAAACCTAGCACTGGCTCTAAAAAGGGTCTTTCGTGTTTTTTTTTTTTTTACCTGAAGGCCACCGTAGGTTCTACTACATGCTTGCAAAGGGAGAGGTGAGGGGAGGGGTATTCAGTTGGTTGCAATCTACAACATCACCGCTAGATGCCACTAAATCCTACACACTGCTTCTTTAAATTTGCTAACATTAGCCACCAAAAGTTGCTGGTCATACCACAACAAGTAAGGCTGTAGAAGCAAAACCCTTAGATGAATCCAACTTTTCATTGTTAAGACAAAGAATGTGTTATTTCTTCTCTCAAAAGTTACATACCGGTAGGCTCACTTTAACAGAAAAGTTGTGTATGGTTAACAAAAATATATTACTATTAAATCAAATTGAAAATACTTAAAGAATTATGCAATATCCTCAGGTGTGAAAATATAGGAACTGCCAACATACCTTTTCCCAACATCCTGCAGGGCTAGATGCAGAAAGGAGCTCATATAGGTTTTATGCAATGACTTGCTCAAGGACACTTCATCTAAGGGGATGTTTGTCACCATCAGGGCTTGAACCATGGTCTTGTGCTAATTGCCTCCTAGTCACTTTCTTAATTTGAACTGATGCCATGCCTTGTAGTTAGATATCTTTAGGGCAGTATTGCAAATGTTTGAGACCCACACATGGATGTTTTGTTTTTTATTTAAGGGCTTGTTGATTTCTATGTTAGAGCTGGATTCTGCCTTTGTTTTATTAAGATTGTTTTCTTGCAGAGAGAGTCTTTCTCCTCCCCTCCTCTTCTTCTTGCTTTTGTGACCATTTCCACTGTTGTCCTCCTGAGATGTCCCTTGGTACATGGTGTATGCCCCTGCTTCTTTAAGTCACACCTGAATGCATTGTGTGCAGCCATGCCTGATAATTGGCAACACACTAGACTGCCATGGGTTCACTCACTTTAAAATAATAACTATTGTTGCCCTTGTGACACACAAAAGTCCAATGTGTTTCCGAAAGGGTTGGTTGAGTGTCATGCGGTCTGTCTGAATCGCAGCGCTTCAGATGAGCAAGTACATGAAACAAAACAGATGCAAAGGAGAAGAAAAAGCAGGGAGAGACAGTTTGGAAGTGAGAAAAGGGGCCGTATTGTCTGGCCTCTTGTAGAAAGTCTGTGTCCTGCTGAGACATTGAGGTCAACAGAGCCAGTCAGTCCAGTAATGAGCTCTGACTCCCAGCACATTAAATCAGTCTAGTTCACCACAAGGCTTGAAGATTTACCTCACTAGTGATTAGTTATTAGAGTCAAGCAGCATTTTCCACATATTACTAGTAGTTGTAATGTATTTCAGGTTGAGCATGACCATGTATTCCCAGATAAGAGACATGCTAATGAAGCGTTTGTGTTTTAGGTTACCTGGGGTACACCAGTGGTTTCTCCCTGAGCTGCATGGTTTTCTTCCTGATTTCGGTACGTCCTCTGACTCTTGCTATATCTACATGTAAACTAGACATCATGTCTTGCTTCTTGTTTCTTGTCTGTTGGCAGAAACATCAATGCAGCACATTCAGATGCACTGGGATCAGTCTGTAACACCATTTTTTTCACCTTCCCACCATCTTTTTAGTATTCCATACTCTCTCTACTCATTGCCATTGACTAATGTTTGCACGCTGTGGTTCCAGGCTGTGTTGGTTCTTTCTGGTCTTTCTCTGACCTAGTTTTAGCTGTGCGAGCTGTAATCCACGCATCGCTCTCTCTCTCTCTTTCTCTGGCTCTCTCTCTGCCATATTTTCTGCCTGTCTGTATGCTAACTGTGTCCCACAGCCTTTGTTTCTGCTTAACAACTCTCCTCTGCACTCCACAGGTCATCTACAAGAAGTTCAATACGCCATGTCCATTTACTGACTTTGCGTTCAATAGCACTACCATTGGGCTGAATGTCAGTGCCATGGATCCTGGTGGGGAGCCTGATCCTGCCTGTGTTCCAAAAATGGCCAACCTCAACTCACAAGTAGGTTTTATGCATGTCAGTCAGTCTGAAACTGCAAATGTGCCTCCACTGCCATGGCAGCCACCCACTTATGTCATAGTCATCTTCAGCATGTTGCCAGTGACAGTTCACAATCCAAGCATGGAAATCACACTTGGTTTGAAGCACTCAGTTGCATTCAAGAGGAGATCAGTTTTTTTTATTTGTATCAAGCTGTTAATAATAGACTGCGATTAATGCAAGGCAAAGATGGACAGTGACCCCTGAGCTGTCTGCTACTGTCAGCAGAGGAATACAATTGCTTTGGCATTATGTTGCTTACAGTGAGATCATCAAGTTTGCCCTTTGTGGGCCAAAGAGATGGTTAATGAATGAAATGGCAAAGTACCCTATTTATTTTACACACAGTACATACCTTCACAACAGGAGAGGACTCCTAATCACAGCTAGATGCTTACATTTGTTTGATTGCAACAACATTATTTTAGTTAAACTTTTTTACTTCCCAGTGCATTAGCAAATACTAGTTGTTGCTAAGTAGCATCCCTTAAATACGTATGAGACTTTGCTAACCCGGGCTAGTAAGACCAATCTGTGCTGCTTAGCAGCTTACAAGTAAGGCATTCTTAAATAGGATAAAGCTGGTCCGCAGCCAGGCCCAAGTTAATCAAAGGGAAACAATTAGCTCTCTGTGATGTGTCTGAGGGAGTAATGGGCTGTAAAGTGTGAGGTTGGTGGTAAAACGTCTGGGATGGCACTGCTGTATCTATGGTGACCTGTTGGGGTTCATTTTCAGACGGCCTACACTATCCCCATCCTGGCGTTCGCTTTTGTGTGCCACCCCGAGGTCCTGCCCATCTACACAGAGCTGCGCAAGTATGTTCTAATGATGGAAAACTCCGGCTAACTTTTGGACAAGAAATCAGTTGCATAAAAAGAGGAAAGCCGATATGTGTGATTTGTGCTTGGCTGATCATAACCTAATCACGTGCACTGCTTTCACATTATTTTGAAATGCGTTGGCACTGCTTGTATGATGTAGCATGCTGTTAGTTTAGATCAACCTGCTTTGAAGCACTGTTGCTTGTTTTCTTAAAATGATTTTGGGATGTGTTAGTGAATCTTTGAGGCATTTTCCTGCAACTAAAGTAGCCCTGCAGCTGAAGATGGTATTTTATAGTAACTGGGCTACATACTTTCTATATGGGCATACACGGTAATTTGACAGTGGATGCCCTGATATTATATATGTGTGTGTGTGTGTGTGTGTGTGTGTGTGTTTCTGTGTGTGACGTCACATGGCAATATCTTCTGATTTCAGTCCCAACAAGAAAAAGATGCAGCATGTGGCCAACATCTCTATTGCAGTCATGTACGGCATGTACTTCCTGGCTGCCCTTTTTGGATACCTAACTTTCTATGGTGAGGCCTGGTCCTCCTCCCATTGCAGAATATCTATCTATCTATCTATCTATCTGTCTGTCTGTCTGTCTGTCTGTCTGTCTGTCTGTCTGTCTGTCTGTCTGTCTGGCCTCATTTTGCTTCTTAATTTTCTTTATTTATTCATGTTATTTGTTTTCATATAAAGTTAGAAGTTTATCAGAGCATTATTAAGTCTGAATCACTATGTCATAGCAGAACAGTAATCATGTAGGCTGAAAAGCATCATGATGCATCTGCCCCCTCTAGTGGTCATATTCTTCAATAACCATTTATACGGCTAACATAATCTTCTGCACTTAAAAGGCATCCGGATTTATGAAGGTTTTATTAGTTATTAGTCATCATTTTTACCTATATTTAGGATGTTAATAAAGCATGATTTCTGCATTATTTGCTATAATATGTACCAGTTAATATTAAAATGTTACCTTTTTTAAATAAATATTATCAGTACAAATTATGTTTTGCCAGCTGGTTTGGGAAGGAGTGTTCTTCCTTCATCATTCTTGGACCTACTCTATTTTTTTTCTTTTTTGATCTCTTTCAGGGGAAGTGGAAGCAGAGCTGCTTCACACCTACAGCCGTATTGATCCGTATGACACCTTGATTTTGTGCGTGCGTGTGGCTGTGCTCACTGCTGTCACACTCACTGTGCCCATTGTGCTCTTTCCTGTAAGTACACTTTTAGCACTTTACGTTTACACATTGGCTTATTTCGGGCGAATCATAAAGCAGTTATTTACTTCATGCAGTGACAATTGAAAGTTGCGTCTTTTGTGTTATAATCAGGTACGGAGAGCGATCCAGCAGATGATGTTTCCCAACAAGACTTTCAACTGGCCCCGTCATATCGCCATTGCTGCCGTTCTGCTCACTTTTATCAACCTGCTGGTCATCTTTGCCCCCAACATCCTGGGCATCTTTGGGATCATTGGTAGGTTAGACCAACCCTGGAACAAGGGTGGTTTTAAGGCATAAAAGCACCAACAATAAGACAGGCTCAGTTACTAGTAGTGGCATCCTGACAAATCCTGAGTAGCTTCCATGATCTCTTTATTAGTGGATTATCATGCATGTATATTTACATTCATACACACATATTATGTGTGTATAGTTCACACCTACATACTCTTCTATATTGTTACATAATCAAAACAAGATGTTCCAGACTCAGTCCATCTCAAAGTGCAGAGTACTTGTTTGTCACATGCAAACTAATGTATTTCACCACCTTTTCTACACCTTTTCTAATAATCACTACGGTGCTGTCAGACTTGCTGTCAGCAGCACCTAATGAGAACTGAAGGGAGTGAGAAGTCAGGATGAATAATTAGTTGGGTTTTTTTTGTCTGATTTCCAGGTGCCACATCTGCCCCTTGTCTCATCTTCATATTCCCCGCTGTTTTCTACATTCGTATTGTACCCAAAGAAGAGGAGCCAATGCGCTCGTTCCCCAAAATCCTGGTGAGCATCTCATGAAAATAACAGATAATCAAGTTCAGTTTAGTTTCATTTATTTTAGGTTAGGTGAGGTTATATAAAGCTAAATGTGTAAGAAGTTCTGTGCATTGAGAATGACTAAATTGTATCGTTAAGTTACTTTCTAAGGGATAGCTAATATGTAGTTTGTTTAATTTTTTAAATTTGAATATCTGTCTGACCTCAAAAAAAACCTCAAAAACAGTATTGGTTGGGATTTCCAGGTATAGCAACACTGACATATTTGTCTGGTTAAAGCCATTCACATGTTCAATGCTTTACTATGGAAGTTACTGTAAATATAAAAGGATGCATCCAGTTAGTGTTCCTACTCTGTTCTATCCCCTGTTCTCTTGTCACTGTCTTTAACTCACTTACTTCTCCTCTCTTCTAGGCCGCCTGTTTTGCTGGGATAGGCTTCCTGTTTATGATAATGAGCCTTAGCTTTATCATCATTGATTGGACATCGGGCAACAGCAAAGCCAGCAGTGGTCACTAGGCGCCACATTCCATTTTTTTCACGTTTTATATTGTTGATTTAGATCTGTGTTGTAATGTTACAGTTTTGATTTTGAATGATGTTTAATGTTGAAGATGTCCTATCTTTTCCATTAGAGAATATTGGCAACAGAGAAGGAGCCTAGAGTTCAGAATGGCTCTCAGTTTCTCCGCAAAAGCTCTCACTCTAATGACGTTACACTGTACTGAACATCCGGCCAAACAGTGACTGCAGATCCAGGCATAGACTTTCCTAGAAAGTTGATAGTTGAATTTACAGAATAGGCCAGGTGCATAAAGATTAATGTTGACATTTGGAGGCTGTGCCTTGTGAGATGGATGTAAAAAAAAAAGAAGATAAGTAACAATATAGAAAGCTGCTGTCTTTATACGCCTGTCCTTGTGTTGAGCATAAGCATCTACCACCTCTTACCATCGTTGTCTTGTCCCTAATCATATAATCATATGATCTATGATCTGAAAACTGCTACTCAGATTATAAACACAATCTGAGGCATGTCCCTTTGAACTATTAAATGACAAAAATGTATTTAATGATAGACCATTCTTTTATGATTTTATGTCTATTATTATTATTATTATTATTATAAGTTATTTGAATAACTACATATTTGCCACTTTGTGCAACTGCAGAGGAAAGTGATAGTAAAAGCTATTGCGCTGAAAGAAATAAATTAAAGGAATAGTTCAACATTTTACAGAAAATATGCTTACCGACTTTCTTGCAGAGGAGATTGATACCACTCTCATGCTTGTACAGTGAATTTGAAGCTGCAGCTGGTTAGCTTAGCTTAGCATGAAGGTCGAAAAATGTAGAACTGTTTCTGTATTGTGTGCAGCCTTTAGCTTTAGCCTTTAGCTTTACTCCACAAACTTGTTCTGCTGCTGGTTATTTTAAGGTTTGGAGGTGTTAACATTCTCACCTCTGACAGAGCAGGGTGCAAAATCACAGTATGTGGTATAGTGTACCACAGTATGGACCGATGACATGATCCTCAGCGAGGCGATTAATACCAGAGAGGAGGGCTTCAGGGTAGGAATGTTTTTAAATGGACCTTGGCTGGTCATATCACTACATTAAACAATGCCTAGTGCGCAGAACTTCTCTGTGTATTGCTGTGTAAATTAAAGTGATAAATGATACTGAAGACCTCATCAGTTGGATTGTACAGATCAAAAGTGATAAATGAAATGAAAAGAAGTTACCGTTCAGTGTTCTTAATGATTGAGCAGGGATGATTTTTACCTGGATGATGTGTTGTTTCTGAACATTTACTGGAAGTAATCAGAGATAACCAAAAAAACAACTACAGGGTCACTTCATGAAGTGGTTAGTAACAGTTTTGTTTCTGTAAATATTTCTGTGTCCAGCACAAGCTTGATCCCTTCCAGAAATAGCAGGCATGGGATTACTGTCTCTTTAACAATATTGAAAAGTTGGTGGTTAGCAATTGCACTTTCCGTTGATAAGCACAACTTCACTCATTGAAGGAAAATCCACATATTGGATAGATGTGATTTAAGGGCATATCCCTTTTGTATAACTAAATCTTTGGTGAAGTAATCAATCTAATGTAGAATACGTGCAAATGTATCAATGGTATAATATGGATCAAACATTACTTGAAAAAACGTTATGGTTAGCTTTCCCGTGAGCCCCTGTGATCATTCCTGTCCTCCTCTGGTCTGTTCTGTAGATAAAACAACTATTAGTTGGATGTACTGTTGGAGGTTTTAAAGTGTCCGTGTTGTTTAAAAAAGAAAACATGGATCCATTGTATTTGAACTAGGGATAGACCGATTATCGGCCCTGGTCGATTATCGGGCCGTTTTTTTTGGCAGTTTGCAGATTATCTGCATTTTATTTGCCTGATAACCGATAAAGTTAATTAAAAAGTGAGCTACTTTGGCTCCGCTACAGCTCTGTGTCTGTCCCTCCGCTTCGGTTTCACTCTATCTGACTATCTTCTACTGTGTATTATGTTGAAAGTTTCCAATCTATTAAATAATTGCAAAACGTTTTAGTGTTGGATTTCCTCACATTCCGAAAATCTTAATTTTGATTTAAAGATTTTCATTTTCACTGTAAATGCATATCGGTTCCAGATATCAGTTATCGGTTTCACTAACTACTAATAATCGGTATCGGCCTTGAAAACCGGTATCGGTCGATCCCTAATTTGAACTATAGTACCTACTGTATACATTAGTGTCGTTAAACCTGGACCTAACTCTGATCAGAAGTATAATTCAAGTGTTTGACTCCTGCCATTGATCGATTAACTGTTGTTTTAAACTTCATGTTTAATGTTTATTCTGTTGAATCTGATTCAGTGATGAAATGCAAAACCTGTTAATGATTGTTTTTTTCTTCTTGTATTTGTCTTCTATAGTCAGTGGTATATCATCAGTGGTATAGTTTGGGTCACTTCTGACTGCTCACTGTTTCTTGGCAGACAGTAACCTACTAACTTGGAGTTGTTAGTGAGCTGGTGGCCAAACTTTTAATATACTTTTAATGGTAAACTCTGTTACACCAGACTATAGTGAGTCCTGTGTGGGTAAGTGAGTATTGTCCAGTCAATTTGTTACACAACAAACCTCCTTTAATTCCTTGTTTTTCATTGTATCTAGATGTTTGGTCTGTATGTATCTGTATGCAGAGGGAATCATGTGAATCAGCCTCTGGGGCATAACATAGTATTTGACCAATGCAAGAGTTATATTTATCCCCAACTTCCTGTTACTAGTTTGACTTTATTTTGGCTGTATTTATAATGAAGCCATTTGGTGAATCAAATGAGTTTCATAAACAGTTTTCAATGGTGCACCCACACAAAACACTTCACAACACGCAAAAGATAGAAATATACATGAGGCTGATACAAGATGATCTCTGAGGACCTGTATTTGGATCTCAGTGTTGTTAGTCTCCCTCTTAGTGATTTATTGAAATGTGTATGATTGAATAGTAACATATTGAATATTGATATTGGCCAGCATTTATAAATAATGTATATAAATGTATACCCTTTATATTCTTTATGCATATCTAGTTTGTACTATTGTAAATAGCAATTAAAGTTTTAGTCCAATTAAAAATATAAATGTTATCATTTTCAAAGTGCTTTTAAACCTTTTTGTCCTTCAATTCATGTTGATTTTCATGTATCTATATATTTTAATATGTCGCTGGCAGTTATTGTACTGTAAACAACGTTGCAATAAAGATAATGAGGTAACAAAAATGTGATCTCTCATTATCTGTCAGATATGCTATAAGGACACAGGAGAGAGAATGTGGACTGACTTTTAAGACTCTTTGTGTTTTATACAAATCGGCAATTCCAAAGTTCAGTCTATTGCCAACATTATCATTCCTAAGTGAAACACTTGAAAAGATTAGCATTTCATTGAAATGCTAACATTCTGTGACCTTGAATCTACAATGCATCCTTCAGTCTGCTGTTATATATTGCGTAGATTATGTGAGTGAATAATATGTTTTTATATATTCATATATTATATATATTTTTTTTTTATACACTTATTATATGTAGTTTTATTTTTGTATGTATTCTAATCGTATAATATTTCACAGATGCATATAATTCTCTTTCACCCTAATCAAATAACTATGATTGTCTCACTTTGGCAAAAAATGCATATCATTTATACAGGTGAAACTCGGAAAATTAGAATATCGTGCAAAAGTTCATTTATTTCAGTAATTCAACTTAAAAGGTGAAACTAATATATTATATAGACTCATTACATGGAAAGCAAGATCTTTCAGCCTTTATTTGTTATCATTTTAAAAAGGTCCAATATTGTAGGCTCAAAGTGCCACACTCTAATCAGCTAAGCTAATTAATCCAAAACACCTGCAACGGGTTCCTGAGCCTTTAAATGGTCTCTCAGTCTGGTTCAGTAGAATTCATAATCATGAGGAAGACTGCTGACCTGACAGTTATGCAGAAAACCATCATTGACACCCTCCACAAGGAGGGAAAGACTCAAAAGGTAATTGCAAAAGAAGTTGGATGTTCTCAAAGTGCTGTATCAAAGCACATTAATAGAAAGTTAAGGGAAAAGTGTGGAAGAAAAAGGTGCACAAGCAGCAGGGATGACCGCAGCCTGGAGAGGATTGTTAGGAAAAGGCCATTCAAAAGTGTGGGGGAGCTTCACAAGAAGTGGCCTGCTCCTGAACAACAAACAACGTTAGAAGCGTCTTACCTGGGCTAAAGGAAAAAAAGAACTGGTCTGTTGCTCAGTGGTCCAAAGTCCTCTTTGCTGATGAGAGCAAATTTTGCAATCTAATTTGGAAACCAAGGTCCCAGAGTCTGGAGGAAGAATGGAGAGGCACACAATCCAAGATGCTTGAAAGTCCAGTGTGAAGTTTCCACAGTCTGTGTTGATTGGGGGAGCCATGTCATCTGCTGGTGTTGGTCCACTGTGCTTTATTTAGTCCAGAGTCAATGCAGCCGTCTACCAGGACATTTTATAGCACTTTATGCTTCCTACAGCAGACAATCTTTATGGAGATGCTGACTTCATTTTCCAGCAGGACTTGGCACCTGCCCACACTGCCAAAAGTACCAAAACCTGGTTCAATGACCATGGGATTACTCTGCTTGATTGGCCAGCAAACTCGCCTGACCTGAACCTCATAGAGAATCTATGGGGCATTGCCAAGAGAAAGATGAGACATGAGAC
The DNA here is from genome assembly GCF_031162955.1 of Sander vitreus. Classification (NCBI taxonomy): domain Eukaryota; kingdom Metazoa; phylum Chordata; class Actinopteri; order Perciformes; family Percidae; genus Sander; species Sander vitreus. Next base: position 13,653,255 of record NC_135858.1, on the reverse strand, counting down.
CGAACAATGCAGAAGAGCTGAAGGCCGCTACTGAAGCATCCTGGTCTTCCATAACACCTCAGCAGTGCCACAGGCTGATAGCATCCATGCCACGCCGCATTGAGGCAGTAATTCATGCAAATGGGGCCCAAACCAAGTACTGAGTACATATGCATGATTATACTTTCCAGATGGCTGACATTTCTATATTTAAAAAAACTTATTTTTTATTTTTTTTTGATTTCATGTAATATTCTAATTTTCTGAGATTTTGAACTTGGGGTTTTCATAAGCTCTAAGCCATAATCATCTAAATTTTAGCAAATAAAGGCTTGAAATATCTCGCCTATATAGTCTATAATATTCGTTTCACCTTTTTAAGTTGAATTACTGAAATAAATGAACTTTTGCACGATCTCCTAATTTTCTGAGTTTCACCTGTATATGAATAAGACTTGTAGCCTACAAAAGTGTAAAAAAGGAAGTTGTTAATTTGTCATTGAGGGTCAGGAGCCAGTCCACAAGGTGACACTATAGAGCTGTGGTCGGCATTGGCTGTCTAGTTATGACCATCATGCAATGTAACAATGTTGGGTTTTTATAGAGCATCTTGTGTTAGATTAATCAAAGTGTTAATTATCTAGATTATCTTGAGCTAAATATCTCCATCTCTCAACCAGCAACAACATTGAAATTGTGCTTGCATTACATCAATAATACAAATCCAATTAAATATCTAGATTAGTATAACATTTTGAGAGGGACCATTCTAGTGAGTACTCGGATGGCCTACTTTAGCAGATAATACTTTTTTAGTTTAATACAATTTTGAATGCAAAACTTTACTTTTACTTGTAATGGAGTATTTTTACACAGTGATATTTCTACTTTTACTTAGGTAAACTGATTCTGAATACTTTGTCCATCACTGTATTTTGTCGTAATAAAATTAACAGGATGTGAAAAGGGTGAAATCCAAAAATGGTATCTGCCTACTGGTTAATGGTGATAGCTATTTGCCAAAAAAAATGTAGGCTATTAAAAAGATAAACAAAAAAAAACATGAATCTCTCTTCTCGTCAACTGGGGAATCACCATACTGTAAAATTAATTGATTAATTCATTTTAATTAATTTCATATATACAGTCATTGGGAATCACATAAGCCACTGTTTTTGCTCCTTGTGTTTTTGCTTGCAGCATAGCTAGCATATAAACTCCAAGGCTAAAACAGCGCTTGAAGGAAACCCTCTTTGACTACATTTCCCATGAAGCACTAGGAGTGGGCGTTTTTATTTTCTGATGAAGGCTGGCCCTGCTGCTGCTGAGTTGGGGTGACGGCGCTGTCTGTCTCGCTGTTTGTCAGGCGGAGGTGAACTTCACGGCGGCTACGGGTGTGGCTTCAAACGTGATAAATCTCAACGCGGGGAAAGAATGCGTAACGGCAATAGGGATTAAAACAAACGAAAAACTTATAAAGCAGCAAAGATAAATATCCTCTGAAAAGGGGTAAGCGTGTGTCCGGTAGCCTCACTGGCAGCAGGAATCCGTGTGCTCGGTTTTCAACAGCTGGAATACTTTTTTTGCTGAACTTCGTGGCCCGTTTTCGTGTTTTTTAACCTGCTCTGATGGTCTGTTGTAGGAACTACAGAATTAGGTAAAAGTCAACCGTCCACAAAAAGTTCCTCAAGCTTTGTTTTCGGCCGCCGGACAACTTCTCCACTCTTAGAAGAAACCATCAATGCTGGCCAACTGACTGAACAACCAACGAGTGTTTGAAATCCAAGTTCACATCGCAGGAGGACATCTATGATTTTCGTTCCCTCTCGCGGATGAACGGACTCCGTCACGTTTGTCGCCACCCATCAAAAAGGGAAGTCGCCTTACTCAACTTCAACCCTTGTTTTTAAATAAGGGGTTTCGAACTCAGCCGTTAATTATATTGTTTTCCTGGTGAGATTTTCCCCACTAAGCAGCAGCCCTGAAGCGTGCACTAGGAACCATGGGGTGTACAGTTAGTCAGGAAGATAAAGCCGCGGCCGAGAGGTCTAAAATGATTGATAAAAACCTGAGAGAAGATGGAGAGAAGGCTGCGAGAGAAGTGAAACTGCTGCTGCTGGGTGAGTAGTCTGTCACAACACTGAGATTGGCTTGCAAAAGTGCCACATTAACAGTTTATTACAATGTATGCAACAGCATGAAACACTTGACCATTTGTACATATATGACACAGCATCAGACAAAGTATGATGATATAGTAAGTATGATTTAGCTAATGCTATTAACAGCTACATTTTATCCCTTAAAAAAATGTGGCCTCTATTCTTATCCTTCACGCTATTGAAGTGTAAGTTAGCTAAAGAGCTGAAGCGACAAACGTGGCAGCAGTAACGTTAATGCCACCATGAATGCAGTTTGTGTGAGTGTAGTCCTGTGAACCTGACCTGCCACTGGCCACGTTCAGATGTTAAAAAGTAACATGTCCTGTTGGTCACTTTGTCTTTATTCTATAGGCTCTGCTTTGACGTAAACATGAGCTATATTGAGAATGTTTGGAGGGTTTTGAGTTGAAAACAGCAGTCTGGAGCACATGTCCAAGTCCAGCAAAGAATGGTTTTAAATGCTAAACCCTGGATGTCCAGTGAAAAATCAGACCAGAGTGTCTGATTTCGTTTGACAGGGCAGTCAAAATAGACCGTCTTATATTTGCAATGGTTTCCTCCCACCAGGACTGAACTCAGGGCTCAGACATTGCGGGGTCTGGTTGATAATGAGTGGGCTGCTGTTTGGACAGAGGGTGAACAGCCTTGACTGTTCCCAGCATTGGCCAGAGCTCACACATATACATAAAACAACTGACTGAAAGTACTCCTTGGTAGCAAAGAGAGTATGTCACTTCCGCAGGCTTTTAAATCTCCCTGGTTCCTTTTACCTTTCTGCTTTGCAACTGCTACAAACAGCACCTGGGCACATTGCTATTGTCTACAAAGTCCTTTTAATATTGAAGCCATACTCCTGCATCAATGGTGTGTTTCATCCTATGGCCATTGATTCATACTCCACAAGTTATTCCAGTAATTGCGTCAAGGGAATGAATGCAATTTTGAGTGACTTATTTTCTTAGAATACTCCGTGATTTTATTGAAAAACACCACGCCGAACATATGCTCAGGTTCAAACTGATATTGATCCTGAGAAAACCGAGGCAACTTAAATTATACTAGAAATATTATTATTTTTTTTATTCTGCACCATTTTTAAACATACTCTCTCTCCTTTCTTTAGCTTGTATACGTCTGAAGTAGTTTGGTTATTTAGTTAACCCATGCATTTTGTAACAGGTTGGTGATCACAGAATCACTAAATTGATTTGTCTTCCTCTTTCCTGACAGAAAACGGAAAATGAAATTGATAGGGAACACGCTGTGTTTTTCTCTGCGTCGAAGAGACAGCTGGTTATAAGTGTTGCCCCTGGTTGTTGTTGCCCCTGCCCCAGGTTTCATATCAGTAATAACCATCTGGAGCAGTGTGTGTGTGTGGGGGGGGGGGTTGACAGGAATTATAGGAGAGTTCTGAATTTTAACCGAGGGTTCGTAAATTTGTGCGTAAAGGCTCACGTCATGCAAGTGAGACTTTTCTCTTCACTTGTGCACTTAAGAAAAGAAAAAAGAAAACGTGTCACAGTATGCAAAGGCTGCATCCGGATATAAACCTGCAATTTCTTGTGTAGGATTTCTGGTCTCTAAAAGTCAAATTCCAGTTATCTGAATGGTAAACACGTTAATAATACCTTTTTAAGATTTAATTAAATTCATTCGGACAGTTGATTTCGTACTCCGTTACAGTGTCTAGCCTACGTGTTTTTCTTTTCGTACGATCCTGCTAGTAGACTGAAGATGGCGTCTGAGTTTAATTGCAATATTCTTTCTTGGAAGATGTAACCCATTGGATGCTCGCTTTGTTGCAGTTTTGTAGTTGTAGCTGAAATCATCTGTTGAGTGGCTGTATGTGTGAAAGACGTGTGACATACTTTCAGAGGTGCAACATCATGCCTCCAGGTATGCTTTTCAGCACTCCCTTCTGCTGCCATGGTATCTGTTGGAACAGCTGAGAATAGTCTCCCTGCTTCTTACATGGTCCAGTAAGCAGTCTGTCCAATAAAGCCAATTTTGTAAATTGTAATCCCATATCCCTCCTAAGACAAATTCAAGAGACTCTTGAGTTGAGAGTGAGGGAGTTTAGGTTGAAGGATGCCTCACTTCTACTGAAATGACAATCTCCTTTTGATTCAACTCTGCATCACTGCCTTCCTTCAACAAGCAGAGAAAGTCAAACCACAAAAATCTTAATCAAAATGTTCACACTTTTATATTTTACCTGGTGTAAACAAACAAATGTAATTAGGAATTTCTAATGCCCTACCACAAAGAAGGCTGTGTTGGATTGTTTATTCTTGTTAGTTGTCCCCAGAGAAAGCCATTAGTTAATGTAGCAGAGAGGACTTCATACTGTTGAGGCTTAAGCTTTCATTAACAGGAAGCACTCATTCAGAAGCTTCTCTGCTGATTCTGGTCTTTGATTGACATTTAATCTCCTCCCGTCGACAACATAAATGTCTCTCTGCTCACTTCAGTTGATTTTCTCTATTCTTTGGCGTACTAACCTTGTTTTTTTTTCAGCTCAGCACAAATGAAAAGTTTGTTTTGGCAGCTTAAACTGTGAGAACAGCAGCCTAGTAGTAGGAAATATCTCTGCATGATTCAACACACACACACACACACACACACACACACACACACACACACTTCTCTTCTAATTGTAAACACATTGGCTCTGAGACAGACACAGACAATGCTGTTATCTAAATACGCTGGCATGCCGCATGCATGAAAGCCACATTTACCTCTAACACGATTAGGCTATATCTATAGAACTAAAAACGTTGATATGTGTGCACATTACATTGAAGAAGCGTGCAGCACGTGTGTAGTGGAATACTCTCTCTCTCGCTCTCTCTCGCTCTCTCTCGCTCTCTCTCTCTTCTCCCCCCTCCCCCCACAGCTGACAGTTTGACAAGGTAGAGGTGATAAATGAAGGAAAAGAAAGCGTTCTATTGGGCTGCGGTGAAAAAATGAATGTTCATGTTCTTAGAAAAGACTAGAAAACAACTTGGTCTATTTTAAGTCTTAAAACAACTACTGTGGCAGCACTTGTTATTCATTTCCAATGAGGATAGTGGATGTGTTGTTTTTTTTTTAATGACATGACATACAGTACAAGGCATGCACTGCAGTACACATTATAGACTCCGTTTATGACTTGGTCCTTGCTTCAGCAGTCGTGTTTTCGATGAAACTTCCTCAAGTGCACAAAAAAGGTTTTACGCTTGCTTGAGTTTTTTGTGTGTGGCCTTTGTCGAAAAAGAGTTGATGTGCTAAATGGGATTTGGAAATGCCTTGTCGAATAAGTTGCGACCTAGTGAACATTTAACTCAAGTGAGTGATCAGTGGTTTCTGCTATCTGCGTTTTCCAGATATTCCCATAACGTGTCTTCATCTCTGGACAGCATGAAACGTTGCCAATACTAACTGACACGAAAGAACATTTAAAACTCGCTCCAAATTCACCAAATTCCTGAAGACCATTCCATTTCACTCTCGTAGATGGGTTAGATGCGGTTAGACGCGGTTAGATGGCACCGACTTCTGGCGAAACTACGCTGTAGCCTAGTTTATTCGCTCCAAACCAGTTGATGGAAACGTCCCTAATTCACATTTCTTTCTTTTTTTTTTTTGCGACATTTCAAAAGTTTTTTTTTTTAATAATTAACTTGAAAATTGAATGGAAACACAGCTAGTGTTGAATTGGCTCGGATTCTGTTGAATAGCCCCTCGTGGTCACTGCAGTTAGTCTGCCACATGTCCAGTAAGAATGTAAGGCTGGCATTCTGTTTAGCCGGCAGCTGGTTTTATTTGTGATCAAAGCACCCAATGGTTAACCTAAAATGAAGGCGGCAGCCACATTACATTGCTCATGCCATGGGATGGGAAATGTTCTGTTAATGTTTTCAGGCTATGAATATGCTTGTGTAACTAACTAACTAACACGGTCACCTTGACTGTTTTTACATAAAGACACTGGTCATTATTATGAACCAACATTCTTTTTTCTTTTTTTAACAACCGACAAAAGAAAAAACACATGATATGAAACCAGTCATGCTTGCTTCCTCTTTAAATCTGGTCTCTGCAGTGTGCGTGGGGAGGATGCACGCTCATTAATCTGCATACTTTGCTAAAACTTTGGTCAGGAAGTAGGGAAATGGACTCACAGTGAAGCAGTTATTGGATGATGTTGGCTCCAATGAAAAATCCGGGTAGATACACTTAGATAGTGGATATTATGATAGTCCATGTTTTGGCTGGAAAACGCTGAAAACTATTTAATAACTGCTGTGAAAGTCATGATGTAAGTGCCATACAGATCCCAAAAAGATCAAAAGGAGTTTGCCAATGTAATTGTGGCTAACTTTAAGTCTTAAAGACCTGCTGATGGTATCTGGTCTGGGAAATGATGTTATGCTGTTCATAACAGCAGCATGAGGTGTCTGTAATAGTAAAAACTGTCTTGCCTGAATCCTGCTTTTTATCTCTTACTGCATTGTTGTTAAATCTATACACACTACTCTCACTGTATGTATGTATGTATGTATGTATCCAACGGACGCAGGCTACGCGAGGCAGCCGCCATGTGTTTGTGTAAGCCTAGTTAAAAGCAAGTATATCTCCGGTTTTACAATCTGTAATACTAGGAGTTGCAACCATTTTTGTTTTAAATTTTAATAATATTTTATCCCAGCCATAAAAACGTTTTGAAATTAGAGTCTGCCCATTCCTGTCACAAATGGGTTTTCCTGGAAGCTTTTCTCATCTTGCAGTTAGGGTCACATCACCTGGGCAGATACACTTCCGGTATGAAAATAATTGCAGGTTATCCTTTCACTAATGGTCTTTTAAAGTCTCGGACAATAATGAAAATCATAACGCCTCCTTTTGACAGAGGTACATTTAAAGAAGATGGAAATCTATATAGTAATATCTGAAGTTCTACCATGGACTCTGTAACATCTTTTGTGGAAAAAATGCCTTGGTTACCTTGTTTCAAGCCATTCTAGCATGGTATAGAAAGCCTGCAGGAAGACTCTGCTCGATTTGTGCCAGTTCTCATTAATACTCAACGAGCTAAGCTGCTTGACTCTGATTGGCTAACAGCTAGACAATGAGAGCCTGGCTATCAGCATACTTTACCCAGAGCTCATGAATAGTAATGAGCTCAGGCAACACCACATCAGACTGACCAGCTTTTGTAATTGGCCTGATTTCGCTGCTTATTTCTTTTCAGTGGCTAGAGCTGACAGAGGAGGTAGCAGTTCATTTTCACATTCACGACATAACGCAAACACATATGGACCTAACATATTTCAAAAAATGCAAGTAAAAAATGGTTTTGTGTGGCAGGGCACTTTTTAATATACTGTTAATTGTACACATTTTCCCTTTGAGAATTACTTTTTAATGTATATATGCAATATTGTATTTTATTTTACTTGTTGCAATGAAAGGCCACAGCCAAACACTTCAGGGTGACATTTTAGCTCACCTAATTTTTTTTTTTTAGGTTGTAACCACTGTCGCACATGGCACTTCCCTCCAGTTTTGGGTTCCAGGAAAACAAACAGTTGTCTTCATTCCTCTTAAACGCTTTGAATAGGTAACTTTCTCAAATATTAGCGCTGCAGACACAGTATTGATCATAGAGAGAGAGAGGGCCTCTATCGACTAGCCGAGGCACTGCTACCATTTGTGAAAGCCATCAATCTAAGCAGAGTTAAACTGGGAAACCTGAGCTATAAGCTACTGTGGTAGTACGGTTAGAGAAGCAGAGAGCTCAGCCCTCTCTCTGATCCTGTTATTATCTTTTTGCCAGTTGGTGATTAGAGGTGTTTGACTGGTCTGCCAACCTCTGGAAAGCTGCTCCTGCAAGGCCAAATTCCTTTTTTATTTACTCTCATACCTCTCCAGGTTAAAAAGGTGTGATCAGAAACACACTCAAGAAGTAAAACATAACAGGAGTTAAACCTTTTAAATGAGGTTGCAGTGTTTGTCCAATAACATCCAGCAGCAAAGGTAAGTCTCCAGCACAGTCACCTATTTACTGTATATAGTCATGTTTGATGACAACACAAGGTGACATGTTCTGCTGCTGGTTAGCCCATGTGGTCAGTGCTGCATAGACACGGAGTTCCTCCCTCTTATTAAAGTCAGTGTCTGATTTTTAGTGGGTGTCAGGTGTAATTACAGTTGGCTGATTATAGAGACTTGGATTTCTCTGGAGAAACCGAGTCAGACTGACCTGTTCCTCAGGTATAACAGTTGATCAGAGTGCCTGATCTGGCAGCAGAGCACACTTACCCAAGAAATCTCATCTGAACATCAGCTACTTAGCAGCTACATTGTTCCTGATATTTCCAATGAGCACTATTGGCAAATATGTGCCAATTCTGTGAGAGTTTTAAAATGAGCCACTGCCCTATGTTTTTTTGGGTGACTTGACCGTGTTTACTCAACAGTCTGCACCACAGTGCTGCCTAATTAGCTGTATGACGCACTGGTTAGCAGGTCTGTGAGTGTGTATGTGAAATGGCAGAATATCCTGCAATTACATGGAGAGCTCCTAAGATAAACCTTGCTCCTGCAGACTGTGTGTCTCAGTGTGAGTCCACAGGGACACGGCTGCACCATCCTCTCTGCTCTGAAAATATGATAGCTTAGAAAATCCTCCACTACTGCCTCAAATTTTACCTCTACACACAGCTCATATATTTGCGTTATACCTCAGTGTTGGGAAGGATACTTTCAAAACGTATTCCGTTACAGAGTACAGAATACATGCCCAAAAATGTAATTTGTAACGTATTCCGTTACTTTACTCAATCTGAGTAACGTATTCTGAATACTTGGATTACTTCCACATTGAATTGCATTTTATAAGTGTAGGAATGCGGCCATCACATATGAATGTGTAACTAAACAAGCAGATAGATTTTTGTATTTGTAGTCCCAAACTGCATATTACAAAAATCTAACCGCAGTCTAAGCTACCATGAGCTAATTTTAGCTAACGTTAGCTAACGTCAAACGGGGCTAGTCTTTCAACGGCTCTGGGGTTAGTAAATCAGCACGTAGGAGAATGTAAAGTCGCACGTCACCAAGGTGACCAGTAAAACTACAGCAGACGACTACCCTTGGCTAAAAATAACTTACTTTAAGCTGCTTCTTCAGGTTGGAGGTGGAGTAATTTGGACGCTGAAAGGAAGTTGGTTGCTGGCAAGCAGAAGTTATATTTTGTTCTCTCTTCTCTTTCTTTAATGTGAAATGCTGTTTGAATTTCCAAGATAGAAACACATTCCTGCCCTGGCTCTGGTGTGCCAGTTCCGGCTCCATCTTTACCTCTATCAGTGATCACGCAAATAGCTAATTTTTTCGTTTTCATATTGGGGCTTCTGGGAAATGCATGGAGTTGCGAGAGTGAATAAACCCGTGAAACGGAGAAGTATCGTCATGTAATCCATTGATTTCAACAATGTAACTGTATTCTAAATACCAACTATTTAAATTGTAACTGTAACGGAATACAGTTACTCATAATTTGTATTCTGAATACATAACGCCGGTACATGTATTCCGTTACTCCCCAACACTGTTATACCTACATTATTCCTGCTGTTTGAATATTTTAGTGAGGAAAGACGGTGTGATGCCTTTTTGTTTTGTGTGTTTCCCAAGGTGTGTGGGTAGTACAGTAGCGAACTGTTTTGAGTGCAACCCTCTGGATTCACCTTGGTTCTGGTCACCACAGGGTGTGAATATGTTTTGACACAGAAACAGATATCAAGCCTAATTGTCTGTGCATGCCCTTTGCCTCCGATAATGTGTGTAAGAGGAAGTAGATACTGCAGCATGTAGGCCTGCAGACAGACAGCCCTGCACAGACACAGGAACTGTTGCAAAATGCAAAGCTCTCTTAGTGAGAGAGTGAGAGGATATAGGCTTAAAACCGAATGTACAAATTAGGGTCAGTTCTCCCAAATTACAAAAAAAGTTCCCAGTTAATCATAGGGTATCCAGCCATGCGGATGTACGTAATGATATAATATAAGTTGACTTAAGCTGCTGAGTTTTTCAGATCTCCTCCACTGAGACTTCTAGAGCCAACCTGGTACACTGTTACAATATTAAATATACTAAAATATTAGTCAATTTGTTTTGCCAGAATATAATTTATGTTATTTTTGGACAAATGGCACACCTCACTTTTTAAGAAGGGTGGTGAGGATGTGAGATCTGTAGGTTACCCCGAGTAACTGGGACATTGTTTGTTGTTAGACATGTTGCTAATGAGCTTTTTGACATGTTATCTTTCAACAATGTGAGCACCACAAACAAAAGTTGTATTCACCTGCATTGTATTGGGTGGTTGCAGAACTGTCAGTAGTGGAGATCTCAAAATCTGGGTGAAAAAAAAAAAATCGGAATATGTCTGTATGACTAGATACCACTAGAGGTAAGAGGTAAAATGTTTAAATATTAAATGTTTGGATTAACTGACCTGCTCCTGCACATCAGTAAGTATTATGGCTTTCTTCCATGTTTTGCCCGAGGGCCAGAAAAAAACATTTATTTTCCAGTTTCAACCCACGCCTGATTGACATTATTGTGTAAATTCCATACAGTGCTCCATGTAGTGCTGTTTATTGTGCTAGGGCCCTGAAAAAACACAGTTCACGCCACAAGTTCATGACCCCCCCCCCCATAGCATCACCAGAAATGTCAAAGTTCCTCTTTTTATTTTGCTTACATTTCCATGTGCCCTTGTGGAGTGGGGACTAAGGGATGGGGGCTTTGCTTTGTCTGATCATGTCATTAAACACAAATACAGCTAACCAACACACACACACACACACACACACACACACACACACACAATCCATTTCCTTCTTGCCATTATAGGAAATGAGCTCACTTCACTTCCCCTCCATTCACATCGGGTTATCCTGTCATTTTTCTACACTGGAAGATCTGGTGATCCTGGGCTGCCCCTGGGGCCAGCCTGCACTCTCAGCTTTGTGCCTTTTTTTTTATATGTTGAAACCAGCTAAAGTACACTTAAACAGCCAAATGTCAAAATCTTACCCACAGCAAGAAAATCGCTCTAGTTTTCAATGTTAACTGTGACTATTTGGTACATTTTACCCCAACAGTCTTGGAGGAGAAGTGGGCAGCACTTGGGTGGGGGGTGAGGAGGGGATGAAAAGAGAAGAAAGAGTGGATCATTTTAATTGGCAACAAATCCTTGTAGAAAAGCTCATGATACAATTGGATGGAAGCAGAGGGTGGGCCACATTTCATAAAGTGGAAGATTGAGCATGTCCGTATGATCAGCAGGGAGGCTTCACTTAACTACAAATATCACTGCTGCACTTGTTCACAGTGCAGCCAGGGTTTGATCCTCTCAGTCTCTTCATCTCTCCTGTAGTATAGCTCTTCAGATGTGTTCTAAGAGGTAGAGAAAACTTGGAAGGATGAGCAAAAAGAGTGCAGAAAGAGAAACCAAGGCAGACCGTTTCTAGCTGATGAGGGTGAGCTACAGCCGAGATTTTATCTGTGAAATGGTGATGTAGTGAAGCTGTCAGAAAGCAGGGGAAAGGGCAGGTGTCACTCTCCCAGAGGTACAGGAAGACCTGCTTGTGCTCTCTTCCCTCAGCTTCTTCACTTCTGTAAAGTTTTTGTAACCCTAACCCCAGATTTAGTTTGACCCTGGACCTCACTTGATCTGTCACACTCTGCTGGCTCTTAGCTGCTTCTGGCTTCTGTTGGTGTTAATCTGAGTGGAGAAAGTGCAATCAAGAGAGGTGCCTAACCTCACTTGAGCAGCAGGGGCCCATGTGAAGGGGATAGATGGTGGGAATAGGTTAGATGCCTAACCCTAAATGAGGTTAACAGTAGGTCTACATGTATTAGATCACTGAGATGGTACCTCAGGTACTGTTTCCATGCTCATGTGGTTAGGGTTTGTGAAGAGGCGCGAGCATTTTATTCTAACACTGTTTCAGCTGCGCAGTATTGGTCATATGTTCACTGGATCGCCACAGTCATATTATAGCCTTTTTCATGAATGAATTGATCAGAAGCAGTGCACTACTTACACCCCTACAACCAGTTGTAACTTGCATCACATTCATGCCCTTTTCAGACCACCTGAAGGGGCAGTTGTTTGCACTGTGGAGCCTCTGAATGTATTTTTCTTATTTCTCCACTCACAGCTGAATGACCTCAGCAATATTAATGGCACCAAAAGACTCACATCGGTGCAGTGAAATCGATTTATGCCAAAAACGTTGACTTGGGTTCGTATTTGAAATGTATTTCTTCGTGACAAATTACTTGGTAAATCAAATAACACTGTGTTCACCTTCCAAAACCGATTTCTGTTCCCATTCTGTTCTACAATTATGATCCTCCTAGGGTACAAGCAATTTCACAGTTATCAAATAAGAACGACACACATGGAGAAAAAATTGAGACCATAACCATCTCTTTTAGTTAATTTTTATCATTGGTTTTCCTCATACTCCTGAAGAGGAGTAGTAGTAGTAGTAGTAGTAGTAAGTTAATAATGTTTGTTGTACTTTACACACACTAAAATAAGCAGTTATGTCTCACATCATTAGGCTTGGGACATCACTCAAAACAGCTTTTTTCATGTTAAGTTCTCTCTGTCTCTCTCCTCTCTCTTTTACCATGTTGGATCATAGTTGTTAACTGTGTTGCAGATGGTATTGATGTCATTTCCTGTTTCAGCCTGTCACTTCCTCTTTCAGCTGGCTGCATGCAAAAAATAAGTAGATGTGAGTCTTTTGTTTGGCTGGTTGAGGAAACCAGCACACCCATCCTGTGTCAGTTGCCTGGTTCTGATCCTCAGACTGTAGGCACCACTGTCTGTCACAGACTCTAACATACAACAATGACGCCCTTAAACCAGTCTGATTCAAAGCTTTTTAAACCTTTTTAAAAACCCTGATGTTTTTTTTGTAAAAGAAAAAAAGACCACAGTGTTAACGATATTCATTGGTCGGTGTATGAATTACACAGTGCAAGTTGCAGACTTCACAGTAAGGATAAAATCGTTAACATGAATGCTCTACACACCCCGTAATTGGCCAATAGCATGAGTGGAGTTTAAAAAAGTGTTAGCTGTGATACTTTGGGACTGTTATAACTCATGTTTTAGACATAATACTCAGTCACCATGGTTATTTGTCTAAATACTCCCTTCAAGCTAAGAAATATTTTCGGAAGAATGTAGTAGAGCCATAAAATATGTTTTGGTGTGTTGTTTTGTTTTCCACCCCACAAAAAAAAAAAACTCTTAAAGCAGCAGGGCACAATGGAGAAATGTGTGTGAGACCCAATACCAAGCTCTCTAACTTAAAAAAAATAATCCTTGGCAACGCAGGCTGGGTCGTGCCAGTTGTGTGTTATAGAGGACTTTCGTGTGGTGCAAGGCAGCCTGATATTCCGCACGAACTAGTATTCAACTTAAAACCATTTAAAAACGTTCCCATGAGGGAAATATGATTAGTAGGCGAAGAGTTTAAAATACACAGTAAAGGCAACAACAATAGAGCAATTTACTACTTTATAGCATAGCCTCATAGATTGTGCTGTCTGTAGCTGTGACACTTTGAGTGCCTCTGTAATGAAAAGGTTTTATTAGTTTTGCATGTCAAAGCATGCTGCTGTGTCAACTCCCCACAGAGACTCTGCACGTGGAGACAATATACAAATAGAATAGTTGTTGGTGTATCATGTATTTAAAGCAGGTGGTCTAAATGGTTGTTTATAAAAATTCAGTAAGAAACAAAAAGTAAAATAAGCGTTGACATTCTGATGTGTTGTGCCGTACTATCATAACGTAACAAATTACTTATAGTGTATCAAATAAGTGAAAACGAATGTCAACACAATCGCATATTGATAAAATGGTCTGTGAACTGAATGAGTTTCATGTGAAATGTGTGTGTGTGTGTCATTGCACTGTTGTTGAAAACATCACCCTAATGGTGCATTCAGACCAAGGCAGAGGGAATATTCAAGTCGCTTTATTCGATTCAGTTTGATCGCAGGATCATATTGGAATAATTTGTGTTTACTCGCGTTACCCGCCAGTGTAGAGCAGTAGGCACCAACAACAATGTTTCTTTCCTTTATCATTATGGCTGAAATAACCACTCATGCTGCTTTGTACCTGTTGGGGAAATTCCAGATACGTTGGAAAATTAAACGGTGTTGTTTCCGGATTAATAACATCATCCGGAGGACAAACGAGCACTGTGAATTTCACTACCTTCTCCAGGAAGTAAACGTTATGTCTGGAGCTCTACTTGAGGTACAGATTTAGCTGTTTCTTAATTGCAATAAACGGATAAATAGTATGTCTGAATCCATACTTTGAAAGGTCTGTCCGCAAGACGACAAGCAAACAACTTTTAAAATGCTTGTTTTCTGAATAAAGTTTGGATCTGTCAGGGCTATGCTAACATTGTAGATGGTCCATCAACACAACAACAGACACATCATTTCAGAACTTACCAGGTTGTCCTTTTTCGCCCGGTCTCTGTAAATAATGATGTACTATAGATTTCTGGGTGCCCACAGACAGCAACAATGATGTGTTTCTCCATTTCTGATTCAACAACGTCAGAAATCAGGAGAATCTAAACACAGACAGGCTTTCGTGACACAGCTAGCGTGAATTCCTCATTGAAGTTGAAATATTTCAACTCAAACAAATATACAAATGCCACGAATGTTGCTTCATTGGTGCCACACCATTCGTGCCGCGAATTCGCATCTATTCGCAGTCACATTTGACATTGTATGTAGAGATGGTCTGATACCACTTTTTGCTTCCCAATGCCGATTCCGATACCTGAACTTGCGTTATCGACCGATACCGAGTACCGATCCGATACCAGTGTGTCATATATTTTATAATGTTTTAACAACTGTATACTACTATCCCTGTATGGATGTGATATGATTTCTATCTTTGTTGTCAGTCTGGCTCAGGTTAAACTCTTTGTGAAACATGAACAAACACAAACAATGAACGCCACAGAACTTTCTTTTATTCTGCAGTTTGACAGTCAGTTATAATGGAAAAAAAACATAAATAAACTACTTTAACATAGATTTTCTTTAGGGCTTTATTACATGGTATCGGATCGGTGCATTAACTCCAGTACTTCCCGATACCGATACCAGCGTTTTAGGCGGTATCGGAGCCGATACCGATATCGGTATCGGAACATCTCTAATTGTATGGATCCGCACCGCTGATACGCGCCATAAGGCTTAGTACCATTCTGGCTCCCCTGTGTTTTTTTTCTGTTCAGTGTTTAGCTGCAAACTAATACTCGTGCTAACATGCCAATTGAAACAAGATTTTCCTCCCTTCTAGTATACCAGCATGCGGCAAGTCACTTGGACTATTTTTTATAGGAGCTTAAGAATGTGAATATAAAAATTTGATATGCTTTGGGCTATAAATCACTTTTTAAAAATGATAAACTGTTCCTTAATCCTCACTTTAACATCATTCCTTCTAAGTTTTATTTCGATGTTGACTCTGGGTATTCCACTAGTTTAGCGCTTTCCACTTAAATAACTTAATTGCAACAACTGTGCCAACGGCTCTAGGAGCTGTGTGCCTTCCATTCCTACATTCGCAGTTGTCGAATGTTAGAGAGCCGGAGGTTAGGAAAACTAATAACTAGAGCATATGATGGTCTCATCCACATTATTAAGAATTCCTTCCCATACACAGGGGAGTTCATTTTGGTTCAAATGGTGCTTGTGTTGGTGTAATCTTGGTAATTACACTCTGACAAAGGGTGAGTTACAACAGCCAAGGAGATATCTGGTGAGTGCCCGATGTTGCAGAGACAGGAGCAACGGAGAGCACAATAAGTGTGTTTGACGGAGCCACACCAGTTCTCCCGACTGCAAACAAAAACGATCACAATGGCTGACTAATCAGGAATAGTTCAGATAACACTGAAGCTAGGTATGACCTAAAGCACATGTTTATAAAAATCACAGTAGCACACAACCCAATTCCTTTTTATGACTCTATTTCCATTTTTGACCTTTGAACCTTTGGTACGAAACCTGTAGTTACAGAATGGCTGCATAATAATATGGGACCATGACAGGAGAAAGTAGAAAGATTTCATTGAAGTAGAGGTGATGGTCAAAGAAACTCACTTTGTCCACCACTGTGAGTTCATTGTGCAGGATTGTGTGTTTTCTTCACTTTAGTTTCTGGATCCTTGGCTGTACTGTAGCTCTCTCCCTGCCAGGTGGAAATTAGCTTAGTCTGTTCATTTAAGTATTGTAAGTATTGTACACAAAACAATTTTGGGGTACTTTTACTTTGCATTACATTTCATTTCATTGTTCTATTTTTTTTTTGGAAGGCTGGCTGCCAAAAATCGCCACTTACTACTAATTAATTAGCCTGAGGTAAACGATATCTATCAGTAAACAGAAGTGATGTGGTGTCTGGTGTGTGCGCCAGTGTTTGTGCGTGTGTCAAACTTAACACTATGTCGTTACAGTCCGAATTATATTTAGTTGGGTAGTTTCCCTGTCTGTGTCCCTGCAGCTTCCCTTATTGGTGTTTCTGTGTGTCTACAAGTTGAAGTCGGTTACACTATCATTCGGAGCAATGGTTAATCTTGCCCCTTGCCTTGCCTCACATTAACAAGCATGGCAGTTTTAAGCGAGTGACTCCCTTTTAAAGGTGACCCTATTGTAATGTTCGACCACCACTGATGCCGTGTATGAATAATTGTACCATAATGACCTTTTAACTCACTAGAGAGATTTGCCCCTTACACTTGAATATGGTTTAATGATTGATTTAGGTTTGTTTGCTCAGAGGTGGAGCTTTAGCTCTGTATTAAACTGTATTGGGTTTTTAGTGTTCTAAAAAACAAAAAAAATAAACACACATTTCTGTTTAGTGCTCGCTCAGAAAGTAAACCTATCCCCTTTAGTGTTGCTGATACTGTACATTGATACCATAGCTTATTCACCTGGTATTTTTGTATGAACTTGTATGGGAACTGATTATTGCAGAGCTAAGAGCACAATTCCAACGTATACATAATTAAAGTGTCCATTGCCCAACAGTGCATTTTGCCACGAATGGTATAAACAATGCTGACATGCACTGCTGTCCTGAGGATTTACTGGGGGGGGTGTGATTTACAGCAGCGACAAGAGACACAGAGAGGGGTGATGTAGGGAAGGAGGGCATGGGTTAGCACACTGAAAGAAAGTATTTGAGGGAGGGGGGGCTGTGTAGCTGTGAGCAAAAGCCTGGAGTTGGAGCAGAGCAGGGTGCAGCTGAGCCTCTGGCAGGGACACATCACTGAGGGCTTTATTGTGATTTGTAATTATGTGGTTTTCTGTGGGGCCTCAGTTTGGTGCGCTCCCACACTGAGGCTCTTTTTAGCCAGGGAATACTGAGTAGGAGGACAGAGAGAGGGTGGGGCCGGGGTCGCTGTTAACTTTTTCTGTTAAACCAAGAATGAGCAGACATGGCTGGCGCTCCAGTGGAGTGAAGCCATGTAAATGCTGTGACTTAGAAATGGTCAGGTTTTTATTTAAATGCAGACAGAAAAAAGGGGAAACTTTTCATGTTTTTTTTCTTGCCATGTCCTTTCTGGTTTCAAATGTGTGTGGTTAGTAAGATGTTTGAACTGGGCAACTGTACATTTCGCCAAAAAAGAAGCAATAGAAAAATGTGGCACAGTACAAGCTGAATATAAATGATCAAGTATGCCTTGTGCAGTAAACTGAAAACCACGGCTGATGTGAAAGTGAACAGGTGTGTTAAATGATGGTGACATTGTTGGCTATGTTGTTAACATAAAGTTTTTGAATTGTACTTATTTGTCCATGTTGTGTTTATATATCAGTGATTTCTTTTTATATTAGTGATGATGATGTCCTGAAATTCATTCATTGAATGAATTCAATTCATGATGATGATTCTTGTATGCAATTCTATAATGTGAAGGTCAACCTGGGACCACTGTTGTTTTCCCAGAGTCCAACATCCAGTGCCCAGTGTTTCCATTTCAGCTCAGTGTGAGAGTCTTTGCTGTCATTTAGGGACACAATGGTTCCGAAAGCTCTTTTGTCAATAAAGTAAAATAAATAAAGTTTGCCGACAATGCCGAGTGCAGCCCGTCTAGCAGCTGAGCAGAGAGGGCGACTCGGCAGTTCGCTAACTTGTTGCTCTCTCTACCAATATAAGCTGCTCCTTTTCAGGCTACAAAACGTGCATGCAGGCTGAAATGTCTTTGCCTTTCCCCCCCTCCCTCATTTTTCCGATACAAGATATTACACAGGTACTCTCGCATATAAGCCTAATAGTCAACACGAATGGAATGTTATTATGTGTCATGGAATATTGAGCTCCCCAACTCGTGAAAACTCGGATTTGCTCCATCTTTTGATGATAAGTTTAATCCATGTAAGACACATGATGTCATCAGACACAACCCATGTCATTAGAATCAATGAATCCATGTCATTAGACACAACGTGCACACATGTGCAGGCCAATGTTTTTTTTGCGGTGATGACGGTGACGAGCTCAGACCCGCGGTAGGCGTCACGTGACCGCGGTAATGTGGTAACCGTCCCCAGCCCTATATACAATGACAGTTGGCCTAGCATTGATTTTTCTCCTTTTCATTGGGATGTTTAACCCTAGATCCCTCTCAGGTCATCTGGGATAGGTCTGCTTTCTGCCCCCAGAGTTAGGGCTGCACAATTAATTGCGATTTTATCGAAATCGCAATACGGACCAGTAATATCCAAATCTCAAGGGGGCGCAATATAGCCTGGTCCTACCAGACTCTGGTACATTTCATTTGTACAGAGAGTCTGGCCTCTCTCCATTGACAAGTGTTAACTTCCTTGAAGGCGGGTACTCTGTTGAAGTTTAAAACTATTGGATCTGCCCAGAGCCACTCTAGAGCTGCCATAACCAATCGCTAACGTTTGGTCGTGACGTATGTCATGCGCATGTGCAACAAGAGGGGAGACCGACAACAACTATCGGCTTATATTTAGCATTAGCATCGCTAGCGTTAGCCATAGCCAACTCCTTCACCACTAACGGAGCGAGCTGGAAAATCAAACTTTTCCCGAACCCCGTGGGGAGGAGGGCCACAACATCATGGCCACCAACACAACTCAGCAAAGATTGTTCTTGCTCGGGCTTTAACTTCTGGATATTCAGCAGCATTGCTGCCACAACGGACCGAATGGCTTCGCTCGCATCTTTCTAGTGCACGTCCTCAATGTTATCGTTCTCAGCCACTCCCTCTGTTCGCTGATTGGACCGCCAAATATTTGACCGGAGAAAACCTAAGAATATACCGCAAACCCAGACGGAGTACTGAAGGGAAATGAAAATTGAGCGGAAGTAAGTAGGAGGGCGGAGCCAGGCTAGGCGCAATATTTGTTAAAGGCAAAATATATGTCAAACCATTCTCAAGTAAGTATTGTAGTGTAGGGGTCGGCCGATCCTGTTTTTTCAAGTCCGATACTGATTATCACTAGTTAATGAAACCAATAACAGATATTTGGAACCGATATGCATTTACAGTAAAAATGAATTTCAATTAAATTAGAATAATGATACAACAATTAACATTCCCTCCCAATAGTGTGAATCATATTGCAATATCTGTCAAAATAATCGCAATTAGATATTTTCCTCATATCATGCAGCCCTACGGAGTCAGAACTAAACATGGAGAAGCAGCGTTCAGTTTTAATGTAGGCCTACCACATATCCGGAACAAACTTCCAGAAAACTACAGGTCCGCTGCAACTGTGTGTGTTTTTTTTATTTTTTATTTTTTTAATCGAGGCTAAAGACCTTTTTTTGATGCTGCCTTTTTTTAAATCAAGCAATTGTTCATTTTATTCTTGTATTTTATATTATATATTATTAAATATTATATAAATATATATATATATATATTTATAAAAATCACTTTGAATTCCCTTGTTGCTGAAATGTACTATATAAAGCTGCCTTTCCTTGCCTAGATCTGGCTGCACCATAGCACTGTGCGATATACAAACACAAGTCACTGTAAATTATGGTGGGCAGAACTTAATGCAAATATCTTCACTGATGTGTTGTTGTTTTTTATTGTGAGATTTCAACAAGCTGCTAGAGTTGAAAGAGCTGCCTGTCATCCAGTTGTGTGTTTGTGTATGAGAGATGGTGGCTCGCTCTGGAATGGCTCAGCTTTCCTCAGTCCTGAGAATCCTAATACAGGGTTCATACGTTTTGAAAAAACCGGGAAAAGTTATGGAATTTGAAAAATGCAAAATCCAGGCCTGGAAAGGTTTTGGAAACATAAAAAGACCCAGAAAGTTTTGGAAAAGTCATGGAATTTCTTTTTAACACAGCATAATAATATGTGATTAATAAATGTATTTCACGTCGTCTTAACCTCAACGTTCTATTCGGGGCGCGATATTACGAATCCCACTATGAACCATATACATTGTCATTCATTTTACTGTTAAACCTCTGAGGGTAAACTTTAACACAGATTTTTGTTCTTATTGTATAATGTTGACTGACATTTTCAGGAATACATAGTCATGGAAATTTGCCAAAAAGTATTCGTTAAAATTAGGGCTGTCAATCGATTAAAAAATGTAATCTAATTAATTACATACTCTGTGATTAATTAATCTAAATTAATCGTATACATAATTAACGGTGCCTGAACCGAAGAAAAGAAAAAAAAAAGGGTACTAAACAACAGTTGGTGATATTAAAGAACGGCTTGTTTATTGCTAAGGCCATACGGTCAAAATGAAATGATTTAATAATAATGTATAACAATAACAATAACTTATTTTACTAGTAAATTGCTGTTGAACGACAAAAACAACAACCAGATAGGAAAAGGACATTTACAATAACTTCAAATGCACCACAAGGCTGTAGTTTACCAGTTTCATTGAACGCATCGTCTGTGTTGTTTCTCCGACGGCAGCTGCAGATTGTTACATCCCGGTGTTGAATCCTCTACAGTAAAACACAGTCACACTTTACACCGTTTAGCGTTAGCTGTCAGCATTTTAACCGTGTTTAATCCAGCTACTAGCTAGCGGTAGGCTAACGTTAGCTGCTGTTGAGTATTGTGTTAACTAGCGTCACATGCAGCGGTGTTTGTGTTTCCTGTAACGTCTGTTTCAGAGCAGCAGAGAGAAAAAAAAAAAAAAAGATGAAAAGAGAAGGGAATTCACAAATGTAGGTGTCTTCCAACTGAACAGGAATATAAATGAATGGAATGATGGACAGTACTGTGAAGGAAGGAGCTTGAGGGGAGAATAGAGTTTAAATAACAAAGTGTTGGAGTGTTAAATTGCTGCGCTGCATATTTTGCCATCAGTCGGTGTCAGAGCTGTGCCAGTTAAATTGAAGAGATCAGCCAACTCTACTGAGTTGAGTTTTTAAACGGTGCAGGAGCATGGCTTGTTATGTCTGCGTGCCACTTTAATTGTAATACCTGCAGAGCCAAACATTTAATACTATAGGCTGCATATCTGAAATGGCCTACAGTGTTTGTTTGTTGTAATTTGTTTTATATTGATCTGAGTTTGGTTGAAGGCTGGTTGCTGAATGTTACAGCTTCCAGCAACAGTAAATAGTTTATGTTTAAGTACTGTTCATAGTCTTAACATTTTAAGTCTAACAATTGGTGTATAGACAGTGACTCAGAGACTTTCTTTCTATCTGCTTATCAATTAGTCTTCTCTTGGTCTTCCCTTAAAAGCAAGCTGAACCAAAGGCAGCAGGCCATGCATTGACTTAAACCTGCCCACAAAAGCTGCCAGTTGCTGCAGCTTGATTTCCTGTTATGCTGCTTTTTTTTGTGTTTGCCTCTTTGAAAACTGCACACATTTAGGCCTGCAACTCTCTGTGCATCCACATGCAAAGAAATATCAGATCAGATTCAAAAGATAAGGATTTGGTTCTCTTTGGCTCAGTTCATGGTAGGCTCAGTTTACGGTAGGCTAAGGTAAAATGGCCTGCTCTTTCCACTCAAGTTTGATTAAAGACTGGGGAAATGAGGCATTGAGACAATAGAGGATTATTGACTTCAGCAGCATGGGGGAGGGCCTCCCTGCTTTCTCTAGGGGACCCTAAATACAGCTTTTTTTTGTCTTTACAGGAGGACAGTTTTTTGTTAACATTGTCACTTCTCAATTACAGCCCAGCTCAGCCCTGGCACTTGGCACTGGTAATCCTGATGTTTTCCAAGCTCGGCGTCTCAGCTTTTTAATTGGCTTAGTATCATGTTGTGATTCAGGAGCAAAGACAAGGTAGTTTGGGTTTGCAGTCTGGAAAGCGCAACGCAGACCAGTGCTTGTTTTGAGCTGTCCAGTTTCAAAGTTTTCTTTTTAAGATTAGAGTTTTAAAGTTCCTTTTGCAGATAATATATATGTTATACTCTGCAGGATAAAACGATTCGGTGTATTGTGAAGTTTACATGACAGTTACCTTGTTGAGTTGATTGTGCCACCTTAAAGAGAGGAAGAAACAGACATCCACCAGGTCTAACTGTGTGTGTGTGTGTGTGTGTGTGTGTGTGTGTGTGTGTGTGTGTGTGTGTAAGAGTGTATGAATACAGCAGAGGGAACAGGAAGGGCAGGGCTGGGGCTGTGCAGCGTGTTTCCTTTAAGGCAGGAAGTGAGCAGGGTCAGACCACAGAAGCACTATGAGTTATTGCTCTGAGCTGCTGCTGCCAAAATAAACAATCCATTGATGCCTTACTCTTCCCTCTGATTTCATACTTTATTCCGATTAGACTCATTTTCAGTTTTCATTCTCTAGCTGTCACAAATGACACTATAAGAAGATACTGACAGACTGGTTCTTAACGAAGACGCACTATAGTGTCTTTTTTTTCCTCCTCAGACACGTTTGCCACAGAGGACTCCCGAAGGTTACTGTGCGATAGAAAAGAGCTAATTGTTTCAGCAATGCAGTATGAGGGAGGATAGGAACTCAACCTTCGTCTGAGGATCAAACTATGACCTTTTACATGAAAAGTGAGAAGAAATAAAGGAGCAGAGAGATGGATGACTCAGCTGCTTGGGTCTAGTCTGTTTATGGTGACATTAATACTGGATTTAATCTGTGCTTCGTTTTTTTTTTGTTTTTTTTATTCACACGTACATGCACATTCACACACACACACACACACACACACACACACACACACACACAGAGTAGTGCAGATGGGAGTGTACTGGACGAACAAACCTAATGCGACAGTTTTTTTACTTCTTTTTACTAATCAGTCATTTGCTAAGATACCTGCTGTTGAATGAACAGCAGCACGGCATCAGCTATGGACTGTAATGCTATACACAAAAGTCAAGACACCACTCACCATTTATAAACCTACCTGGAGACATCAACATTGTTACAGACTTGCGTGATGTTCTTTCATACTAAGCTTAAAGTGGCCATATTATGAAAAAAAACACCTTTTCTGGGATTTGGGGTGCTCTTTTGTGTCAAACACATACAAACATTGAAAAAAATCCATCCATGCTGTTTCGAGTGAGATACGGTTTCTGAATGTGTCCTGCCTTCAGTCTCTGGGTGAGCTGTTCAAAATCGGCACGGCTTGTGACGTCACAAGCCAAAACGAGCTGGCTAACCGCAACCATTAGCTCGTAGCTAATGCTAACGCTAGCATGCTACCTCGTTCTCAATAGCAAAGCACTGCTACAACACAAACAAGTTCACCATAATCTACAAAAGAACTACTTACATGTGCGCCCTCATTTAGAAGTCTCGCAGCTAATCCTGCCTTGTAACTGACCGAAGTTGGAGAAACAGCCTTTCTTCTATGGAGCTAGCTAGCTGACATGATCTACATCTGAGCTACTGCGCATGTACGAGTGCAATCAGAGATAGTACAGAAGAAAAGAGGTCTCACTCTGTAGCTAAAACAGAGACCAGGTGAAAAGAGGATCTGCAGCAGTGGCCTTTTAAATGATCTTCGCTGGAATTATATCGTTGTCAAACTGATGTGTACAGCCTTTGGTACTTTCACTGGTTATAAATGACTGACCTTCTGGACCACTACACAAACCTTTTTACAGCAAAGTTGGTTTTATTACACTGTACAGCAAATCTGTCCTCATGTCAGAGGTGCTCTCACAGTGCAGCTTTATTCTGCTCATTCTAAACCATTCTCTGTGGTTTTGTGATTACTGTGATATATAGAAGCTATAGCCAGACTAATGAGTCTCTTACAGTACAATGCTCTTGCAGGATCATGAATTCTACAAATATAGACTATTCAGACGAATAGCCCCTTAGTTTACTGGGGATTCTGTATGGACTTCTTTGGGATAAAGAGGAGGAAATATCACTTTCCTCTTCTGTAAGGTCTTCTGTTAGTCCAGCAGAGAGAAAGAAACAAATCTTTGTGGCACAAATTGTTTATTTGCAACCATGCAGTGCATGCATATAGTCTCACTTCTCAATACTGAAAATGCTACTCAGAGTTAGAACAACAAAAAAGATATACCCTCTGAAAAAAATAATAATTTCTTATTCTTCCTCTACTCTCAGAAACTCGTTATTTGGCAACTCAATTGTTTATAGTAGGGCATGAAACTTTTTTTTTTTTTTAAA